>NC_134690.1:11055862-11178362 GCF_050947455.1 Rhinoderma darwinii | reverse complement strand
TAGATAGATAGATAGATAGATAGATAGATAGATAGATAGATAGATAGATGATAGATAGATAGATAGATAGATGATAGATAGATAGATAGATAGATAGATAGATAGATAGATAGATAGATAGATAGATAGATAGATAGATAGATAGATAGATATGAGATAGATAGATAGATATGAGATAGATAGATAGATAGATAGATAGATAGATAGATAGATAGATAGATAGATAGATAGATAGATAGATAGATATGAGATAGATAGATAGATAGATAGATAAATAGATATGAGATAGATAGATAGATAGATATGAGATAGATAGATAGATAGATAGAGAGAGAGAGATAGATAGATAGATAGATAGATAGATAGATAGATAGATAGATAGATAGATAGATAGATAGATAGATAGATAGATATGAGATAGATAGATAGATAGATAGATAGATAGATAGATAGATAGATAGATAGATAGATAGATAGATAGATAGATGATAGATAGATAGATAGATAGATAGATAGATAGATAGATAGATAGATAGATAGATAGATAGATAGATAGATAGATGATAGATAGATAGATAGATAGATAGATAGATAGATAGATAGATAGATAGATATGAGATAGATAGATAGATAGATATGAGATATATAGATAGATAGATAGATAGATATGAGATAGATAGATAGATAGATAGATAGATAGATAGATAGATAGATAGATAGATAGATGATAGATAGATAGATAGATAGATAGATAGATAGATATGAGATAGATAGATAGATAGATAGAGAGATAGATAGATAGATAGATAGATAGATAGATAGATAGATAGATAGATAGATAGATAGATAGATAGATAGATAGATAGATAGATAGATAGATAGATATGAGATAGATAGATAGATAGATAGATAGATAGATAGATAGATAGATG
Organism: Rhinoderma darwinii; assembly: GCF_050947455.1. NCBI lineage: Eukaryota > Metazoa > Chordata > Amphibia > Anura > Rhinodermatidae > Rhinoderma > Rhinoderma darwinii. The sequence continues at coordinate 11,177,430 of NC_134690.1, read as the reverse complement.
ATAGATAGATAGATAGATAGATAGATAGATAGATAGATAGATAGATGATAGATAGATAGATAGATAGATAGATAGATAGATAGATAGATAGATAGATAGATAGATCGATAGATAGATAGATAGATATGAGATAGATAGATAGATAGATATGAGATATATAGATAGATAGATAGATAGATAGATAGATAGATAGATAGATAGATAGATAGATAGATATGAGATAGATAGATAGATAGATAGATAGATAGATAGATAGATAGATAGATAGATAGATAGATAGATAGATAGATAGATAGATAGATAGATAGATAGATAAATAGATATGAGATAGATAGATAGATAGATATGAGATAGATAGATAGATAGATAGATAGATAGATAGATAGATAGATAGATAGATAGATAGATAGATAGATATGAGATAGATAGATAGATAGATAGATAGATAGATAGATAGATAGATAGATAGATAGATAGATAGATAGATATGAGATAGATAGATAGATAGATAGATAGATAGATAGATAGATAGATAGATAGATGATAGATAGATAGATAGATATGACGTGTATGAGGTATACGATTTTCACTTTGAAGTTCAAAAAAAACATATATAGGGGTTAGGGGGAGCAACACGACATTGAGGCATATGACATGTCTTCATTGTCTATGTTCCTCCAATATTGGGGTGGAAATGGGCATTTATAAAATGGCCATTGACCAACCTGTATACTCCAGTGTTCATTAAAGTATTTTAAATCCTGAATGTGAATGGGGTTATACCACCGCGTTCTTACCTCTCTCCCATCTTTATTTTGGATGTCTTATTCAGATATCCGTTGAGATATATACGCACTCTCTACAGATATAGTCTTAATCTAGATCGGGAGCGATATTGTCCCTATATAGGTATGTTCTGGCATTTTTGTACATACCTTTCTTGATATATTCCCTATTACGAGATATTTTTCCCTATTCAAAAATGGCTGCGTCGCGTCTGCGCTCTTCTGCGCATGCGCGATCCACATACCGGATATCCGTAATATCTAGTACATTGCAAAACTCCTACGCATGCGCAATAGCGCTTTCTTACATATCGCCATGGTGGCGCCGTGATGCTATATCCCAAGAGGTGATTTCCTGTTTTAATCTGTTTTTAATACACACACATGATACGCACAGGTGCGGACACCATCTTTAATTGGATATTTTAACTGTATTATAGGTTCTAGACATATATACTGTTGATTATTCATCTTATTCTTACACTATATGTTTGATATTATTGTGTTATTTGTCACTATATATTTATTACTCTATTTATATTATGCTGATATATACTTTTTTTCTGATTACTATTGATTCACTGATTTAATTGTCACTATGTTATATACTTGGAATGTATCACATGGGGCAATAAATACACCCTTTATCACATTTTCTACGGAGTGCTGCCTCTTTTTTGGATACTATTGGAATTGGAACGTGGTCTGTTCCGAGGAGTTGCACCCACCGTATACTGGTGCTGCTGGATATATTTGTTTAACTAGCTTGTTGACCTATCTAGCTTGCACGTTTTTTTCTACAAAATTACTACCACTATTACTGAAGCCACAGATGCTTTGCCTCCTGAAACATTTGTCTATACTGATGAGGATATCAAGCGGATTCTGATGGGCCTTGATGGTGAGGTGGATTTTCTCATCACTCCCTCTTCCACTGATCTTAAAAGAAAGATGGAAAATGAAACAAAAAGAGCTACTACATTACAACTCCATTTGATGACCCTGGGGGAATATTATAAACATCAACGAATACCAAGAGGATTACGTTCAAACGTGAGCCCAAATTTATTTTCTCAAAATGAGTTTTATTGCAACAGGTTGAAACAGATGTCCAATAAATATGCCTTTGATGTTATTTTGCTTAACCTGGAATTTCTGCAACAAGAGATTCAGACGGTGCATAAAAGTATGGAGGAGATTGATACCACATTAAAATCTACGATTGATGACCAGGAGTACGTCAAGTTCTCTGATAATCTCAGATTACAAGTTCAAAGATTAAGGATGGAACGAGAAGAGGTTAAAAGAAGAAAATGGAATAGAGACGCAGAGGATTATTCTAAAGGACGTGTCTACAATTGGCAAAATATAGAGAATGGAGACAGATTCAACTACCGGGACAACAGAAGAAAGAAAAAATCTACTTTACAAGGTGGACTTATTACTACTGATTCCCCGTCTTTTTTGGGGGAAACCCCGGCAACTTCAACGCCAGCAGGAAGCGTACCAGACGTGGGGGATCAAGGCACCACTGGCGACGTCAACTACAGAGGCTACAGACCGAGATAGATGATGAAAAGGGGCTCGATGGCACTACGGAAACGCTAGTTGTAAATATATCCACTAAGGTATTGTCTGAACCACAACTTAGTCTCTTGGAGAAGGGGCTTTCTTTTTGCCCCTCATCTCTGACAGACTGGTTCCAGATTGAAGCTGATCTGTTTAAATTTTTCAGAGCCATTAAACTAAAATGTTGGTTTTCAGATAAACCCTTATTAGATCGAAATGTCGTTACCAATTCTGAATTGAATCTTAGGAGGTTTGGTTTGTTTAAAGAGAGTAATTTTATGCCATCTACCAATTTACCGGTTGTTGATGCGTTTATTACAGCGGTGAAAGATGAAATTGAGAATCTTAAAACAAAATGTACTGATATATTTAAATTTGCACATCCTAATCTGACTACAGAAGAGTCCAAAGCATTAGAGGAACTAGCTGGGGATTCTGATATTACAATAAAACCGGCTGACAAAGGTGGGACAGTAGTGGTAATGGATACTAGTGGATACCTTAAAGAAATTATGAGACAGCTTAATGATAGCACAGTCTATAAAAGGATTGCATATGACCCCAAATTTGAAATTAGCAGAAAGATTAAAAATTTATTGGATGAAGCAGTGTTGGGTGGAATCATAGACGATAAATTAGCAGAGTACTTACACATTATGCAACCTAGAACACCGGTTTTATACATGCTTCCAAAAATACATAAATCTCTGGTTGATCCTCCTGGCAGACCCATTGTGTCAGGGATAGATTCTATTTTTTGCCACATTGCTATTTTTCTTGATAAGATCTTGAGGTTATATGCCATAGGGGCAGCTTCATATATTAGAGATACATCTGACTTTATAAATAAACTTAATGAAGTAATTCTACCCGCAGATTTAAAAATTACATTGGTATCGTTCGATGTGGTCAATTTATATACTGTTATAGATCACAAAAAGGGTATACAAGCTGTCAACAATTTTCTTGACACGTCAGACTATACACCTGACTGCCGCACCTTTCTTTTACAATTATTAGAGATCGTTTTAGGTATGAATTATTTCCTATTTGGGGATACTTTCTATCTTCAACTGCAAGGAACGGCGATGGGGTCAAACATTGCCCCCACTTATGCCAATATATTCATGCGCAAATTTGAAGAAACGTTTGTCTATGGATCAAACCACTTTAAACATGTCATCAAGTGGTGGCGTTACATAGACGATATTTTCATGATATGGTCAGGAGACAATGATATGTTATTGGATTTCTTCTCATGTATTAACGTATATGATGATAAGATTAAATATTACACTGGTACAGTCGGATACTGAAATTCAATTTCTGGATGTTTTGGTTAAGGTCAATAACAACATTTTTAGTACTGAGCTCTATACTAAACCAACAGATTGTAATAATTTCCTTCTATACAGCAGTAACCATCCACGCAGTATGGTAAAAAATTTACCAAGTAGTCAACTGATGAGGGTTAAAAGAATAGTTAGCGACACAGATATTGCCACTGTAACCCTTGAAAAAATGGTAAACCGTTTTCGTACTCGGGGATACCCCAGGAAAATTTTGAATGAACATAAGTTTAAGGTGTCACAAACGGATAGGGATACTCTCCTTAGACCTAAAACAACTAAAATACAAACTGATCGTATCCCATTTATATCTACATATACGGACCAGAGTAAGGCCATTACGGACATCATCAGACGTCATTGTCCTATGTTGAAGAATTGTTTGACACATATCCCTGAATTTTCGAGATATCCACTGCTATCATATCGCAGATCTCGAAGCCTCAGGGACAGATTGGTGAAAACTGATGTTGGGTCCCTTAAACCCACTGGACAAACATATTTGACTAAACCCAAGGTTGGGTGTTTCCCATGTTTGAACTGTATAAACTGTAGTTACATGTTAAAAGGTCCAACTCTTATACATCCTACTACACAAAGAAATTTTCAGATTAGACACTATCTAACATGTAACACTGATTTCGTCATTTATGTTCTACGATGTCCCTGTCATCTATTATATGTGGGTGAAACCACACTTGAGTTGAAAATCAGACTAAATCAGCATAGATACACGATTAGGAAAAAACGTTTGGACTTACCTGTTTCGAAACATTTTTCGGAGATGGGCCATACGGAGCATCAACTAAAATTTTGGATCTTGGATCATATTCCTCCCCTGAGACGAGGTGGTAATAGGATTACACTATTAAAAACTAGGGAGTTACAATGGATTAAGAGGCTCAATACCCTTAAACCAAATGGACTTAATGTCGATTATGTGTTGAGTGGAGTGGTGTGAGTTCTCCTTCGTTCCATCATACCCCATTATGTGGATCCGCTTGATATTTTTATTAGTAGATATAAATACTAACATGTTGATTCATAGGGTTATTACCTTTTGAGATACTAATATTATTATCTCCTTCTTTTTACTCTAGAGCGTTCTTTTGAACTTGTTGGAAGATCACCTCTACGGACGAAGAACATCACGATTTTTTCTATATATCAATACTTTTGAAAAAAATAATAATAAAATAATGAAAAATTTTTTTATAAAAAATATTTTTTTGCATTGTATTCTTTTACGGATATCATATTGTGAAACTATATAAAATATTATACTATTACATATATTCTGCCATGTTATCTCTAGAGGGTGTAAAAAATATACAGACTGTGATAAATTTTTATATTGAGAGGTTTTGGACGTGTATGAGGTATACGATTTTCACTTTGAAGTTCAAAAAAAACATATATAGGGGTTAGGGGGAGCAACATGACATTGAGGCATATGACATGTCTTCATTGTCTATGTTCCTCCAATATTGGGGTGGAAATGGGCATTTATAAAATGGCCATTGACCAACCTGTATACTCCAGTGTTCATTAAAGTATTTTAAATCCTGAATGTGAATGGGGTTATACCACCACGTTCTTACCTCCCTCCCATCTTTATTTTGGATGTCTTATTCAGATATCCTTTGAGATATATACGCACTCTCTACAGATATAGTCTTAATCTAGATCGGGAGCGATATTGTTCCTATGTGGGTATGTTCTGGCATTTTGTACATACCTTTCTTGATATATTCCCTATTACGAGATATTTTTCCCTATTCAAAAATGGCTGCGTCGCGTCTGCGCTCTTCTGCGCATGCGCAATCCACATACCGGATATCCGTAATATCTAGTACATTGCAAAACTCCTACGCATGCGCAATAGTGCTTTCTTACATATCGCCATGGCGGCGCCGTGATGCTATCTCCCAAGAGGTGATTTCCTGTTTTAATCTGTTTTTAATACACACACATGATACGCACAGGTGCGGACACCATCTTTAATTGGATACTTTAACTGTATTATAGGTTCTAGACATGTATACTGTTGATTATTCATCTTATTCTTACACTATATGTTTGATATTATTGTGTTATTTGTCACTATATATTTATTACTCTATATATATTATGCTGATATATACTTTTTTTCTGATTGCTATTGATTCACTGATTTAATTGTCACTATGTTATATACTTGGAATGTATCACATGTTATTTGCTTGAGAAAGGCTCTAGAGGATAGAGCTGAAACGTTGCACGCACAGGGGGCAATAAATACACCCTTTATCACATTTTCTACGGAGTGCTGCCTCTTTTTTGGATACTATTAGATAGATAGATAGATAGATATGAGATAGATAGATAGATAGATAGATAGATATGAGATAGATAGATAGATAGATAGATAGATATGAGATAGATAGATAGATAGATGATAGATAGATAGATAGATAGATAGATAGATAGATAGATAGATAGATAGATAGATAGATAGATAGATAGATAGATAGATAGATAGATAGATAGATAGATATGAGATAGATAGATAGATAGATGATAGATAGCTAGATAGATAGATAGATAGATAGATAGATATGAGATAGATAGATAGATAGATGATAGATAGCTAGATAGATAGATAGATGATAGATAGATAGATAGATAGATAGATAGATAGATAGATAGATAGATAGATAGATAGATAGATAGATAGATAGATATGAGATAGATAGATAGATATGAGATAGATAGATAGATATGAGATAGATAGATAGATGATAGATAGCTAGATAGATAGATAGATAGATAGATATGAGATAGATAGATAGATGATAGATAGCTAGATAGATAGATAGATGATAGATAGATAGATAGATAGATAGATAGATAGATAGATAGATAGATAGATAGATAGATAGATAGATAGATAGATAGATAGATAGATAGATAGATATGAGATAGATAGATATGAGATAGATAGATAGATAGATAGATAGATATGAGATAGATAGATAGATAGATATGAGATAGATAGATAGATATGAGATAGATAGATAGATAGATAGATAGATAGATAGATAGATGATAGATAGATAGATAGATGATAGATAGATAGATAGATAGATGATAGATAGATAGATAGATAGATAGATAGATAGATAGATAGATAGATAGATAGATAGATAGATAGATAGATAGATAGATAGATAGATTTGAATTGTTTACTTTTCTTTTATTTCTTATTTAATTTTTGTGAATCCTAGAATTTTCTGGATAAATTCTGCAATTTCCGTAGTTTGCTGATGTCCACTTCTTAGGCGGCTGCTGCAGAATTGCGCTGTTTTGCATTAGAATAACAGAGCGAGAGATATCCGGGAACATAGAACCCAATGTATCACAGTGACTGTTCCGCGGTTACAAAGATATTCAATATCATATACAAAACTACTACTTGTGAGGCTGTCTCTGTATCCGGTCCACATGCAATGCAAAAAAATAGATTTGCCTGTGAGATGTTTCTAGTATCTCATGACACGATCACAGAATACATGATGGAAATATCTATAAACCAACAGACCAAACTATCAAGTGGCAGCTGCAGAATATAGATGAAGAAAAGATTCACATTGCAACACAACAATGCAATTTACAGCTTTACCTACTTTCTACTGGCATTGAGTTACCTTAGAAATTACTGTATACTCCAATCACAACCGGAGCTGCATTCACTATTCTGCTGACCTCAACTCGAAATCAGGGATGTAACTATTTGCCCGCCCCCTGGGGTTCCTTTGGCAGTAAACTTTCATCTATCTATCTATCTATCTATCTATCTATCTATCTATCTATCTATCTATCTATCTATCTATCCTACATGCGACCTATCTATCGCATATCTATCATCTGTAATATCCACAGCCGCGGACCGTCGGTTTTACCTGCCCCCCCCCCGACGGCCGCGGCTTTGTGTTTACCCATGCTAGTCTTAGCAAATGGTCCCTTAGTGCTATCCTGTTCCCGTTGTTCCCGTGACCTGCTACCTGTATCCCGTATCCAGTGCTATATTTGTTTCTGTGCCTTAGAGTGTTGGAGTCGTGTCGTGCCACTTGCCATGCCTACTGATATACACCATGTCTGGTGTCATCTGTCTACAAGTTCATCTGTGCCGAGCTACTTTCTGGACTATCAAAGGTACTCTTGTACTAGGACTGTTGTTTGGCCAGCTGCTTCTCCACTACGGCGGTGCGGCCTAGTGGGTCCACATACACACGGATCGTGCCAGTACGCTCAGGCCATGGACCCCGCTGGTCAACCCAAGACCATCACGATGTCCCCAGCCATGCAGGCAGACCTGCTAAACCTTCAGTCACGACAAGACCAACTCCTCCTGGCAGTGAACTCCATTGCACAGCGACTGGATGCGCAAGCTGCAGCCATGATGGCACCTGTTCCTGTTGCTCCGGCTGTTCCCCCTACTACACCTCCTGTCAGTACCGGTGTCGACTCCTGATTTTCGCTGCCACTACCTCTTTACTACGACGGAGACTCGAGTACCTGCAGGGGATTTCTGAACCAGTGTCAGATCCACTTCAGTCTACATGCCAGAGCATTTCCTTCTGATGGCGCAAGGATCACTTTCATCAGCTCTCTCCTTACTGGCAAGGCCCTAACATGGGCAAATCTTATCTGGGAACGTCAGGGACCAGAGACCCGTGACTTCCAGTGTTTCCTACAGACTTTTCGCACGGTATTTGAGGAACCTGGACGAGTCTCGTCAGCAGCTGCATCTCTGCTGACCCTTCGCCAGGGAGACATCTCCGTGGGTGAGTACGCCACTCAGTTTCACACCCTGGCGGCAGAGCTGTCCTGGAACAACAAGGCCTTGGTGGCTACATTCTGGCAGGGACTGTCTTCCGAGATTAAAGACGAACTTGCCGCTCGTGATCTGCCACCTAACCTGGATGACCTCATTCTTATTGCCACCCGGATTGACATGAGGATCCGGGAGCGTTCCCAAGAGGTTTGTCGGGACCAGTAATCCCTATTGCCCTCACCAGTTGTTCCACCAGAGAAGCCTGTGCAGGTGGACCGGCTCAAATTGTCAGCCCAGGAGAGACAACGCAGAAGCACTTCGGGACTTTGTCTGTATTGCGGCCTTGGAGGCCATATTGTGCGTTTGTGTCCACAGAAGCCCAAAAAACTCCAATGCCTAGGATTGGTTGGAGAGACAACCCTAGGTGAATCCTCCTCCTCGGCCAGGGTCGGGTTCTTCTTTGTCAAGAAAAAAGATGGATCTCTTCGACCTTGCATTGACTACAGTGCTCTCAATCAAGTCATGGTCAAAAACAAATACCCGTTGGCACTAATTTCCGAACTATTTGACCGCATACGAGAAGCCAAGATTTTTTCTAAACTAGTCCTGCGTGGGGCTTACAATTTGATCCGGATCCGCCAGGGTGACAAATGGAAAATGGAGTTCAACACTCGAGACGGGCACTATGAATACCTTGTAATGCCCTTCGGTCTGTGTAACATTCCCGCGGTCTTCCAAGAATTTGTCAATTATATCTTCTGAGATCTCCTCTATGTCTGTGTCGTGGTCTATCTAAATGATATTCTGTTTTTTTCTCCAGATCCGACGACTCTTTGGAGACATGTCCATCAAGTACTTCTGCGATTAAGTGAGAATCGTCTGTATGCCAAGCTGGAGAAGTGCATTTTAGAGAAGAGTTCTCTATCATTCCTTGGCTATATCATCTCGGATCAAGGCCTCAAGATGGATCCTGAGAAGGTAAAGTCCGCCCTGGAATGGCCACGTCTTCAAGGCCTGAGGTCCATACAGCGTTTTTTGTGATTCGCCAACTTCTACCAGCAGTTTATCCCAAACTTCTCTTCACTAACGGTTCCCATCTCTACTCTTACCAAGAAAGGTATGAATGCCAAGGAGGGCACAGCTCAACCCATCCTGATATACACAGACCACAAGAACCTCACCTATCTTCAGTCGGCCCAATGGCTGAACCTTCGTCAAGCCAGGTGGTCGCTGTTCTTCATACGGTTCTAATTTGTGCTCCACTACCGTCCCAGTGATAAAAATGTGAGGGCCGATGCCTTGTCCAGGTCGTTTGAAACAGAGGACACCATGAAGTCTCCGCAAAGTATCATTCATCCGTCCTGTATTATTCCTGTTAATCCTCTGCAAGTTAGAGACATCCCTCCGGGGAAGACTTTTGCACGATTAGCAGACAGAAGGAGAATCCTTCGCTGGGGGAACAGCTCCAAACTGGCTGGGCATGTACGTGCTCGTAAATCTATCTATCTATCTATCTATCTATCTATCTATCTATCTATCTATCTATCTATCTATCTATCTATCTATCTATCTATCTATCTATCTATCTATCTATCTATCTATCTATCTATCTATCTATCTATCTCTCTCAGTTCTCTCTCACTCTCTTTCTGTATCGTGGTATTATTTGGGCACTATATTGTGTATGTTGGCAATAGTAATTCTTATAACGGCAACACAAATATAAAAATATTCATGTGCATAAGTCGCTGTAGAGATGAGCGCTATTCATTTAACCGTCAGGAACCGACATCCCGATCCAAATCAAGGACATTTCGCTGTGATTGGCCAAAGTAAGTGACGTCAGCTCTGTGAGCACCACATGTGAGAAAAGAAGAATCCCGTTTGCAGGAGGTAAGCACAGGCTGGGCTCAACATAATCATCAGTAGCTGTCATAGGGGGACATCTATGGCATCATGGTGGGCATTGTAGCCATAATGGAGACATTATAGTTGTCATAGAGGGCAATCTGTAGCTGTTATGGGGGTGATGCTTCAATTCTGCACAGATGAGTTGTGGACGGGTGAAGTCGCCATGGCGGTCTGGACTGGACACACTCTCCCAGGGTCTCTCATAGATTACACAAACACTTCATCGTCCCAGTCAGCCGATCACTGAGCCGCTATGATTTTTGGAGCTGCTCTGTGATTGGCTGTTGACTAATGATTAAGTGCCTGTGTGTATGGACCATCAGATATGGAGAAGACAGTTAACCCCTTCACTGCATTAGCCTGGACAACCAAGGATGTCATCATTACCAATCTCTTCAGTAGCCTAGACCACCAGAAATGTTACCACTAACCCCTTCACTGCCCTAGACCACCAGGGATGCTATCACTAGCCACTTTACTACCCTAGACCACCAGAGATGTTACCACTAACCCTTTCACTGCCCTAGACTACCAGGGATGCTATCACTAGCCACTTTACTACACTAGACCACCAGGGATGTTATAACTAACCCCATTCACTGCCCTATACCACCAGGGGTGTCACCTATTTATTTAGGTACTATGAAGACTCTCTGGTTGTTTTCCAGAGAAATAAAAAATTATTTTTTACAGTTATTATTTCTGTAAATATGAGAGGATGTACATTGCGGGTATGTTGGCAGAAGGGGGCCCACAGTCCGTACTTTCAGAGGGGCCCACAGTTGTCTGGGTTCGCCCCTGACTAAACTTAATTGTTTCTTCAGCCTCTGCATCTGATCAGTGCTGTAGTACTTTGTATGGTCTGAAATGAGATGATGGATTGTAGCATTTCATTTCCCAGCATCCCCTTTGTATAATTTATGTTACTCGAAATGTGGCCTTATTAGAATTAGAATTATGGTTGAATCTTTCTGAGTTGAGCATTCGGGGGAAGGAGAGAGAGGAGCCAGGGCCGCAGGTTATATACCTGTGGGCCGGATGTGGCCAACGAGCTGACGGTTGCCCACCACTGCTCTAACAGCCTGTCTCCATCTCATGCCTATGGCCATCTAAAGTCAATTGAAGGGAGAATGTACCAAAAAAGTGGCCTTGTGGACCGACGATGAACGTTGACTGATGATGTGGAAACCAGTAAGTTTTACTGTTACATTTACAATAGTTTATGCAAATTCTCCTTCCACATAGAACTGTTTTCCACATTTGCATTGTGATCATAAGGTGCATAGAAAATGTAAAGAAGCTTTATAGAAAGTAGTCATCATCCAATGGGAGAAGCATCCCAACAAGCCCTCACCTCTCCCATCACATATAATGCTCAATGACTGACCCATCCTTCTTCAGACGAGACATGACAGATCCTCTCCGTCTTTCTTTCATCTCAGTTCTGTCAGTGGAACATGTCATAGGAAAGTCCCTTAATGCCTTTATTTTCTCAACGCTCTTCCAGAAACGATGGAAAACAAAGTGCTCGCTGAGCAGGGACAACATTGTGTTCTGTCTGTGCGTCTCCAGTATCTTTTTGCAATGGGCCATCACCTCGCTTAACGTCTTGAGGACCTTTTTACTTGAGCTCCACCTTTGGTCCACTAAGTATTTCTAAAGATGGGAATATTTTGGAGCCCCGCCAGCATGTGGATTGCCAACCTTCTGTGTTGTGTGAAGGTCGCCAAAGTTAACCTTGGCCTACTTGTGTTTTTCAAAAAGTTTCCCGACTAGTTTCATGGTTGGCCTCGATGTGTCTATTTGTCTTTTCCGACATCTTATCTCCCTCCCGGCTGGTAAGTTTTTACTTTACTATATAGCAAAGGTCCCCAACCTTCTGTAGGTCGCGATCCACTAGCAAATATGACAGGTAATGTTGAGCCACACTGAATATTAACCTCTTAATACCTGCACTGTTTTGAACTTCAATGGCCAAATTTTTTTTTTTTTGCATCTACTGGTCAAATGGCTAAAACGTTGTTATATTTTACATTATTAAAGTGATTTTTAAATGTTTTTGGTGACAGATAGGGCTTTCATTTTTTTTTATAAATTTTTAATAAATAGCAGTTCTTTTATCTTTTTATTATGTAAAACACCTAAAATAAAAAAAAATATTTTTCCGCCATTGTGTAACTTTTATTTTGATATATGATGTGACGTAATGAGGGTCACTGTGTGGCAGGGCTTTGTATATGATTAGTAGGCATTTATTTATTTCTCTATTGTTTACTATGATTTTTTTTACATTTTTTTTTTTTACTTTTATGTAATTTTTTTCCATGATGTGTCCCCAAAAGTTTAGAAATGACTGACTTGATTGTTTTATGGATTTTTACATCTTCTGTGCCGCTGCCTCCATTGCTTACACAGCGCTCATCTGAGTAAACAGGATCCACCTGTTATCTATCATATTTATGTTCTGAACTTAGGTTGATCGATAACAACTGCATCCTGCGTGACCGCTGTCACTGAAGCTGTCAGTCCCGCTGAACTGACGGTTTCTGGTTTCAGCGCACGATACAGCTCCTATGTATACAGCTATATTTCAAAAAGTAAAAATATTTTTTAATAAAAAACAATTACAAAGTTGCATTAAACACTATAATACATTGTTTTAGGGAAACAAAAGTCTTGAAGGGTTTACATAGTCTTTAAGCCCTGAAGGACGTAAAATGCACAATACACTGCAATACATAAGTAATGCAACGTATTGTACTAATGATCTAACGATCACATGTACACGTTCCCTTGTAGAAGTAAAAAAAAGAAAATGGCGACAGAAATTTTTTGTTTAAACAAATTGTTTTTATCATGTAAAAGTAGTTAAATATGAAAATTAAATCTACATAAATTTGGTATCACCGTAATCGTATTTACCCGAAGAAAAATGTAACATGTCATTTTTACTGCATGAGGAATGCCTCAAAAACAAAACCTAAAAAAAAAGGGGAAGTTGCAATGTTTTTTCATTTTCACCACAAAAAAATATTTGTGAAGGTTTCTCAGTATAATATATGGTACTACAACTTGTCCGGAAAAAAATACGCCTTCATAGGGCTATGTCGAGGGAAAAATTCAAAAGTTATGGCTCTTGGATGGTGGGAAGGACAAAAACATGAAGATAAAAAACAAAAAATGGCTGCGGCGGGAAAGGCCTAAGGGGTTAAAAAGGGGACAAAACTCTTACAATTATGCTTTAGTGATATGGCTCTTACCCTAGTGTGACCCGCTAAGGATATGTTTTTGGCCCTGACACCATGTTCTAATAATGCTATGCCTTCCCTACTAGGGCACAATAGTATCTGCAGCTCCCAACAGTTGGGGAGCCACATGCCGGGGGCCTGAAAGCCACATGTAGCTCCCATGACACTGGTTGGGGAACACAATGGTAAACAACTCTAATCAAAAACTTTGTCCGGTATCAGAATTTTTGAGAACAGTCACTCCCAGTGTTTACTCTTTGATGTGTTTCACCATCTTTAGCTTGCCCATTGTCCTTTTAATACACTATCTATGGAGGCACACTGGGTAAATGTAGGAAAGCGCCAATAACTTTCAAAGCCCCACTTTGGATTCTCTCCTAAAGAGTACCAAACCTTTCAGGTAACTTTCAGGTCAAAGAATAAGCTGTCATATGTGTGTGCATGAGCACGAACCCTATTTCTGCCCATTGTATTCTGCATTTTTCGCCAGTTTCCCGCTCTGCAGGCTCTATCTCAAATTCTTGGTTTTCCCTGAGCTCGGCTCCACAGGGGTAGTAGACTGCCATACTAAAATAGAGAGTAAAGAGGAGAATTCTGCCTGCTATCTATCACATATACAGAAGAACTAGCAGCACAGAGGACATTATACGGCAGTACTGAGCAGTGCAGCTGTGAATCCAGCACTGAGGTGAGATATAAACACTTACTAGAAGCTGCAGCAACAAGAAAGACATCATACAGCAGTAATGAGCAGTGTGGCTCTGAATCCAGCACTGAGGTAGGGTATAACACTTACTAGAAGCAGCATGGCAGACAGTATACAGCAATAATAAGCAGTATAGTTGTGAATCCAGCACTGGGCTGAGCTATAACACTTACTAGATGCTGCAGACTTATGGAAGAGCTTATACGACAGTGGTAAGCAGTGTAGCTGTGCATCCAGCACTGGGTGAGATATAACACTTTCTAGTAGCAGCAGCAACATCGAAATCATTATGCAGCAGTATTAAGTGGTGTAGCTGTGAATCCAGCTCTGGGGTGAGATATAACACTTAGTAGAAGCTGCAGCATCATGGAAAACATTATATAGCAATGATGAGCAGTGTAGCTGTGCATCCAGTACTGGGGTGAGTTCGGACACATACTAGAAGTTGCAGGAGCATCTCTGGGTGTCTCACTCCTCTGTCTCCATCCAGCAGCTCCCTCCTATCCCTCCAATGTCAATAGGTTTTACGCGGTATAGCAGCTCAGCCTCATTTACTTCAATTTGGCTTAGTTGCAATACCAGACACAACCAATGGACAAGTGTGGCGCTGTTTCTGGAAGAAAGCAACCATATTTTTCTAATTCTGTACAATTTTAACTTTACATTGTAATATACTAGCAGAAACACATATTCGAGTGTATTACCCTGTGTATGGCTAACTACAGTCAGTGTTTTTCCTGAAACAGAGCACCACATACCTTGCATAGACATAGGGGGCAATATATTAACCTTTCTGGCGTAAAAAAGTCACAAAAGGGCTTAAAAGTTGCGGTGCAGTGCAAATTTAAACTTTTGGCCCTTTTGCACCACCCTCACCACTTTTGTGAAGAGGAAGCATGGGTTCAGGAAAAGTGGGCGTAGCCACCGCGGCCAGACAAATGTATTCGAATTTACGCCAGGAGACTGGCATAAATTATAGTGGAAATCTGCGCTAGCTCCTAGCTGGCGTAGATTTCACTCTATGGCGTGTACCAAGGTAGAGGCCCGTGCTGGTCCCCCACCTTGACCCCCGGGACCAAACTACCCTCCCACCGCTACCATTGTACAGTTAAATAAAAAAAAGATATAAAAAATAAATAAATTAAATATATATACCGCTTCTTTTCTCTCCTCCGGCTCCCTCATCACTCCAGCGCCGTTCATACAAGGACCTGACGCTGGGAAGAATCAGGACGTTGTATGCGAGGGAGCACTGATGTCACCTCTTTTAAGTCCTTGTCATACCATTATTATTATATTGGGCGCCATTGTGTGAAAGGTTAGCCAATCTAGCTAAAACTGAATGGGGGTTATGAGTAGGATTTGTATTGACCTTCCATGTTTTCCTTCCACAGGATCCCTGTCAGATATACATTATCAGGGTATTTTCCTCATTGGGGCATTTTGGAAAGTATGACAAATTATGAACATCTGGACACATAGGAAATAAGGCTGTAGACTAATGAAAATCTCATGCAAAGCACTTCGCAGATACGATTGTAATTTGCATCTCCATCAACCCAACGTCACGACGGTTACCTCTCCATCTAAATAACCAGGACAGATTAAATTTAGTACAGCATCTGCTCCCAACCAGCCCTATTCATTTCAGACTCCATCATCAACCCCAAATCTCAATTGTGTTTGCAGGATACATTAAGACGTTAGACCAAGACCAAAGGAAGGACAATGGATTCTACCCTTCATGTTGTATTCACCGCCTTACTCTTTGTTGAATTTTTTCTAGGAATAATAATCAATGCATTTATTATAATATCAACCTTCATTGAGTGGAAGAAATATAGACAACTCATTTCCAGTGACCAGATCCTGCTATGCTTGGCTCTATCTAGGTTGTCCCTGCTGTTGACGATATTGGTCATCAACTTTTCCATCACTTTTTTCCCACATCTAGAGTTACACCTTAATGAATTTATCCTGGTGGTCCGCTTATTTTTTAGCTACAGCAGCATCTGGTTCGGTACGTTGCTCTCGGTCTTTTATTGCGTTAAAATCACTACTTACAATTACACCTTATTCATGTACATAAAGACAAGGATCTCCAAGTTGGTTCCTTGGTTCATTGCCGGATCTCTCTTGGCTTCACTGTCTTCCAGTCTTCCTACAGGCTGGTGTGTCTTCACACAGTACAACTTGGCTCCATCCAACGTTACCTTGCTAGTCTTCTCCAAACAAAATACCATGAAAGTTACCAATTTCGGAAACTTATTCATCATCTACATTTTTGGCTCCTCTCCACCACTTGTCCTGTGTTGTGTCTCGGTGGTTCTTCTAATTAAGTCCCTCTGGGAACACACCAGAATAATGCAGGAAAACAGAAATTTCCAGAACCAAAACCTAGTGTCTCAATTCCGAGTTTTAAGAAGTACGGCTTGTTTCTTCTTCTTATATGTCCTCTACTATATCATTGTCAATTTGACAACCACTGGGATAGTCAAACATGATAGCCCCTGGATTATTTTATGCTCAATCTTTACATCTGCTACGCCGGTTCTTCATTCTGCCGTCTTGATCTTCACAATCTCGAAGCTCCGACGTACATTTCGGAGTCTTTTCTGTCTTCGCAGCCATTTTACTCAAGAGGTAAAGTCATTCAATTAACTTTCAAGGACCAAACATCTGGACTGCTCAGGGGGTGGGGATTAGTTTAGGGTTTTTTTATGCTTAATTCCTTGCTCATATATAAAATGTGAAAATTCTGACTTTCTTCATTTTCATTTGGTTTACTAAAAAGAGAAGTACATGCACACACAGTGGCACCTCTTTGAGACAACCACCCCAAATTTTAGTTAACAAGGTCATTCTAGAGGAGCGGTCATCTCAAAGAAGAGGGTCAATACACATGGGGGGGTATTTATTAAGACTGGCCCTTCTTAATGCCAGTCTTAATATAAAGAAAGTTTGAGTAAAATGCATCCAATTTATTAAAAAGTGCACACCTCTTTATAAATTAGTCACATCACTGCCGTCTGTGCGCTAGAAAGTGAAATCTATGTCAGCGAGGAGCCGGCATTGATTTCCACCACAGTTTCTGACAGATTCTGGCGTAAATTATATTACATTTGTTGGGTCGTTGGTAACCCGATCCCTTCAGATAAACGCTACTAACTTTTTAGAAAAGTGCCGTGAGAATCGTAAACGGCCAAAATGTTAAAATTTTTCACGCAAATTGCAACTTCTGTGCCGCTTGCGACTTTTCTACACCATAACACTGGCGTAGAAAAGTTAATAAATTACCCCAATAATAAAGACATTAGTTGTAGCTCCTGGGTCCCAGTGCAAAATCTGTATGCATAATTTGTAGTATTGGTCTCTACATATGGGGCAGAAAGACCTTTTGTGCCCCCTTAATCTCCAGGGTCTGAGTGCAACCTCTATATCGAGATCCCTTATAGCTATTCCTGTAAATATAAGGGAATACAAATTCTGCCACAGTCAGGTCTGGAACAGGGGTGGTCTTTTCAAAAAGGTTGTCTTCTGGAGAGGTTTATCTGTATCATAAAAAAAATCCTTACTCCCTTTCAATGCGATAGTAAATCTATCTTCATTCTTCACTGATATTGGTTCATCAATAAAATGGAGATTTGTTTTACAATTAAAGGAGATTTTCACCCAAAATTAAAATTTATGAAAGTTTTAATCGGATTGCCCATCATCGGTGGATCATGGTCCGTGACGGGTGCAATCAGGTGAGGTTCTTTTGCACCTTGGAGATATTAAACATCTTTTTTTCCTTTAAAACATCAGGTCTTCCTATACACCACCAGTGAAATCCCATAAGGTTAACCTTACATTGAGCACATTTTTTTCCTTATATATATGAGAAAAGGATTCATCAATTTCATAACACAGAGATTTTCTAGTGGTTAAAAGCATTAATCATGTCCTCTTGTATGAAATTAGCTCAACTTTCTGGGGTTGAGCTCCAAAAAAATAAAGGAGCCACCTACATCATTCCCTGCCACCGGTAGAGATCACAATGTAATTTTTTTTTAATCTCAAGTATTTAGATACACAGAAGAAAGATAATTAACTTCTTTGGCTTTGGACTAGAAACTCCAAGAACTCCTGTATTCCAGGCAGCAGTCCTTCTCATTGAGCTACTGGTGCTGCTGGACAGCTCCAATGCTGATCAATATCAAGAGACAACACATGCACTTCATTTCAATATTTTTTTGTTTTTCTTTTGCAATAATACACAGTTTTTCTTTAAATTTTAATTATAAAATGCTTACATCCATTAGATAGGCATTAGTGTCCCTGCTAGGGGATATATCGTTCCAGCTAATTTTATGTATTACCTAAACTTATCACAATATATTAGTATAGTTCCAAACTTAAATGTGAAGATAGCAGGATACACTGACATGATTGAATATTTTGAAATTAGTTAATGCTTCAAGGAGGAATTGAATGTTAATATTTTAACATGGACTAATACATGTAAATAATCTGCAATTAGTCAACATGTGATTGTAATTTACCCCGATGTCAGAATAGTATTTATTTCAGCTTCTCCTATGGGCTAATATGCTTGAGAAAGGGGAGGACCCCAGAAACATTGTAAGGGGCCCAGGTCCATGGGTGTGAAATTAGCTGGAAGGATATATTCCCCGGCAGGGACATTAACTCCTTTCTAATTCATGTAAACATGTCATAATTGGAATTGTGCATGCGTTGTCTCTTGCTATTGAACAGTGTTGATATCAAGCGGCAGGCATAGAGCCCAATACACATTCACTGCATTTATCTAATCAGGGAGCCACAGATTTTGTTTTGAACAGCTCCAATGATGAATCTAGTGTCTAGCTTCTATTAAATCTTGCCTCTTGAATCTCCTTGCCTTGTTTTCCTTGCCTTGATTGGTGTCATCATTTTGGCACCTGTAGAAGCCTGAACCTTGCACTTCCTACTTGCCAGACTATTGAGCTTCCTCCCTGTATTCTAGTTCCTTGCTGCCTCTCTACAAACAGTTGCCATTACCTGTGTACTGAACTTGAATTGTTTCCTGACCATGTCTCTTCCTCACGCTACAACCTGCTGCTTATCTGTGTACTGAACTTGGATTGTTTCCTGACCACATCTCTACCTCACACCACAACCTGTTGTGAATTATCTGTGTACCAAACTTGGATTGTTTCCTGACCATGTCTCTTCCTGAGGCTACAACCTGTTATCGATTATCTGTTTACCAAACTTGGATTGTTTCCTGACCACGTCTCTTCCTCACGCTACAAACTATTGCCGCTTATCTGTATACCAAACCTGATTTTATTCTGAGCATGTCTCTGCCTCATACTAGAGCAGATACTGAATATTCACCTCAACCTATGCAAATAAATGTTATTTGTACAGCAGAAAAAGAGAGATGACGTACAGAAAATGTTTGCCTTTATCACGGGCTTCATGGCACTTTTATTGGTATTTCCAAATTACAAATCCTGTCTTTGATGTGAAAGAACAGATAAAAGTGGAGACATCTGGCCTGTTGGATTCATAACTACATTGAATCAGGGCAAAGACAAATTGCTATTGGTACCAGAGTCTAATTTTATAGCGCCAATACACACCTGAACTAAAACACGTGAGATTTCTAGTTCTGCTATGCTTGACTCTGGTCTGGTGGAAATAACATGGACATAACCATTGCTCATGATAATATTATCACAGTGTCATCACCAGTAGACATGGAAACAGTTGATGGGTCACCCCTACCATCAGGGTCTGTTACTCACAAGACTTAGCAGCTTCAAGTCCTCATCATGCCATCACAATCCCAAAAAATTACGGCTATCTGTGATAAAAGGAATGCAGATAAACTTATACCTCATCGTTCATATGATTGCCCAACAGAACTGTTACTGGGAGCTCGAATAACCATGGGTCGTATTTACTCTTTTTCTGCACCAGAACTGAAAAGCCTTACCGGAATATTTGGATAATAATTTGGGACAAAGCTTTACCCGGTCATCTACATCTCCTGCTGCAGCATCCTTATTCTTTGTTCAGAAAAAATATTCCACCGTACGTCCCTGCATTGACTACCGGGAGCGTTATTTAATTCCAAAATTACTTGAAAGTGTTTGTACATCTAAAATATTTGCTCAGCTTGATCTAAGATGAGCACATGACCTCGTTTGAATCCGTCTATGGGATGGATGGAAGACTGCCGTTAGGAAACGGTATGGACACTAAGTATCTTGAAATGTCTTTTGGACTTTGTAATGCCCCAGCCACTTTCTAACATTTTATTAAAGACGTTTTCAAAGACTTAATGGATCGATTTGTAATAGCCCACCTGGATCATGTCTTATTTTTTCAGACATTCTTGAGAAGTATCGCAAATATTTCTGCACCGCACTACGAAGACATTGAGAACATTACTTATACATTAAACTTGAGAAATGTGAGTTTTAACAAACTACAATTGAATTTCCCGGGTACATTATCACTCCAGAAGGAACCCTAGGAAAATAAAGTCTGTTGTTGATTGGCCAAACCCAAAAAAATGAAAACAAGTTCAGAGATTTATTGGTTTTAATAACTTCTATAGAAAGTTAATTTGAGACTTCTCCAAGATTGTAGCGCCAATCACTTATGTAACAAAGAAGAATGTTGGCTTTACTTGGACGCAGAAGACTCTCTTTACCAAAACACCCGTATTAATTTCTCCATTAGCCAGAGTCACCTTTCACTATCGCCGTTGATGCATCTGATTCTGTCGTGAGGACGGTCTGGAGACGATATTGTTGCACCCTTGTTCTCATCTGAAAAGAAATATAATATCAGAAATGAAGAACTGCTACCGATAAACAAAACATATTTTTGACATATTTTGGAGGGAACTGTCAATCCTGTAACTGTATTTATGATCATAGAAATGTGGGATTCATCCATGATACAAAAAGTTTATCCGGACCCAACAATATGCGGCTACTTAGCGGTGAACCTTTTATAGGTAAAGATTCGTTATATAATAATTTAGAAAGTTCGGACAAGGTACAAGTAACCAGAATATTCAAATTAGAAATCATACGCCTAGTTTGTAAATTAAAAAAAATTATATTTATTAGTAATGTGGACTTAGGCTCTACCATATCTATCAGCCAATGACAAAACTCCTTTAGTTTTGTGTCCAGGGTATCCAGGTGCTCCAAACATTTAGAAAATTCCCGGAAGATTGTATTTTACTGTCCAAATTTTTGCAAGGCACTTTGCCCAATTATTGACGTTATAATATAAGTGATGCTGGTATGATACATGTTTGGTGGGAACATAAAGTCATAAAGAGCGTACATTTTTTCGTTATGGCGGGCAATTGAAAAATGTATTTCCCAAATTTGTAGCTATACCATATCACTTACAGATAAGCAATGCATTCTGTCGAAAGACCTAGATAATTTCCACCATGACCATAAGACAAAAATTGTCCATTGTATAATTACCACCAGATCCAAGATTGCTAAATTCTGGAAGAACCCTAATCCACTGTCTGTAATGGCAATAAAGAACAATATAAATGAGAATTGCCTTTCAAAAAATTTTTTGCCTCCAGCTTTAATACTTATGCTCAATTTGATACAAAATTTAGTGCCTGGCTTAATTCTTCTCATAAGAAAATAACTTCATCCAATTTTATAAATGTAATGTTGCTTTACTGCCACCAGATATGAAAATGTTATAAGTGTAACGTCTTATCTTTGACCGATACCCGACATAGTAAAGATGTCTCCACTATCGTTTTTCTCTCTTGTTGTTTATGTTTTTTTACTTTAAATTTTTATGGAGAGTACATTTGCTGAACACATGGCTTGTGCCAAGATATTGCAAGTATTTTATATTACTGTGCATTTAAAAACAACTTATTATTGTATTATTGTCAAGCACAAACTATACATACAAACTTGTATATCTCCAAATTCTAATAAAAAGAATGTTCTAGAAAAAGATTGAATTTAGATTGAATTTTGTAATTACTTAGATCAAAAGATTGTAAAACTGACACAAATAGACGTAGGAGATTATTTCCTGTATATCGGTATCAGACTGACCAAGAATATAAAAAGTTATTATGTTAGTTTGTTTCACCCTTTTTAAGACCTGACTATTTTTGACCTTATGGGCAAGATAATTGGCCCTTAAGGCCTCTTGACCTTTTGCGGTCATCACATTTTTATGTTTAGGTTAGAAAACTTTTATAAGGATTTTTTTTTACTATTTGCACTTTCTTTTTGTACCATTGCTGGGAACACATATGTCAGTGATTAATATTTATATTAATTTAAAGTTCGATAAAAAAAAAGGTAAATTATAGGTCCTTTTTTTTTTTTTTTACTGCATCCACCAATCACATTAAATAATGGTGTAGATTTATAGGTTAATGGCGTTAGGGTTTGTTCACATGGGCTATTTTTGTCCAAAAAACGGCAAAAAAATCGGAAGCACATCGCCTACAAACATCTGCCCTTTGATTTCAATGGTAAAACGGCGTTCTGTTCCGACAAAGCGTTTTGCAGGGCACTTCTTGGGACGTTTTTGGAGCCGTTTTCCATAGACTCTATTGAAAAAAGCAGCGAAAAACGCATTGAAAATTGCGAGTGGCACAAAAAACGTCTGAAAATCAGGAGCTGTTTTCTTTTGAAAACAGCTCCGTATTTTGAGACGTTTTTGACTCTGCGTGTGAACATACCCTTATGGTAATACCAAACATGTATATGTGCATATTATTTTTGTATTTTTTTGTGTTTGCTTTTTTGTTGTTGTTTTTTTTATTATTATTTTTTGTTATTCTTAATTAATTTTTACTAACATTGTTTTTAACTCCAATTATGGGATTTTTAATAATAATTTGTGATTTTACATAATAATATACTTGCATATATACATAAATGCAGCTACATTAGCCTGTGTACTAATAAGTACACTGGCTGTTGCTAAGGCGTACCTAAGTATGCCCTAACAACAGGCATCTCATAAGACAGCCCTCAGATCCTTCAATGGACCCTGGGCTGTCTACCCATGTTTTGTATGGGTAAGGATGGCATCCCTGTGTGACACGATCAAAAGGGGATCTTCTATCTGCTTTCCCCTTGTATCGTGGCATACAAGGCGTTAAACGGTTGAGATGAAAGGCTTCTCCATTGTTACTGCAGGGCTGCGGCTGTGTATCGCTGCTGTGATTCTGCTTCGGATCGTGCAGGCACAGTCAAAATGCCCACACGATGAGACCACCGTAATAGTATGGCACAAGTCTTCTGAGAACTCCTGCCGGCGCCGCACTATTACAGCACAGGTCCTCAAGGAATTAAATTAATAAATGGGACGCTATCATAGCATTTTAGTTAGACATGAAAGTCCCACTCCATAGGCTGTTACATGTTTATACAGCCCATAAAAAAATCCATATCAGCCAATAACAAAAAAATACTGGCCACAAATTAAAAAATGTATATCTACTGTATATAAATACTAAATAAAACCTTCACACCATGACCACATATTACCACCACTTAGTATCTTAATAATAAAACCATACTCTTATTGAATAATATCTCCACACCATAACCACATAGTGACTGAATAATACCCCCATACTGTTACTGAATAATACCGCCACACCATAACCACATAGTGACTGAATAATACCCCCATACTGTTACTGAATAATACCACCACACCATAACTACATAGTGACTGAATAATACCCCCATACTGTTACTGACTAATACCGCCACACCATAACCAAATAGTGACTGAATAATACCACCATACTGTTACTGAATAATACCGCCACACCATAACCACATAGTGACTGAATAATACCGCCACACCATAACCAAAGAGTGACTGAATAATACCCCCATACTGTTACTGAATAATACCACCACACTATAACCAGATAGTGACTGAATAATACCCCCATACTGATACTGAATAATACCGCCACACCATAACCACATAGTGACTGAATAATACCCCCATACTGTTACTGAATAATACCACCACATCATAACCACATAGTGACTGAATAATACCCCCATACTGTTACTGAATAATACCCCCATACTGTTACTGAATAAATACCCCCATACTGTTACTGAATAATACCACCACACCATAACCACATAGTGACTGAATAATACCCCCATACTGTTACTGAATAATACCCCCATACTGTTACTGAATAATACATTTATACTGTTACTGAATAATACCCCATACTGTTACTGAATAATACCCCATACTGTTACTGAATAATACCACCACACCATAACCACATAGTGACTGAATAATACCCCCATACTGTTACTGAATAAAACTGCCACACCATAACCACATAGTGACTGAATAATACCCCCATACTGTTACTGAATAATACCGCCACATCATAACCACATAGTGACTGAATAATACCCCCATACTGTTACTGTATAATACCTCCACACCATAACCACATAGTGACTGAATAATATCCCCATACTGTTACTGAATAATACCGCCACACCATAACCACATAGTGACTGAATAATACCCCCCATACTGTTACTGAATAATACCACCACACCATAACCACATAGTGACTGAATAATAGCCCCATACTGTTACTGAATAATACCTCCACACCATAACCACATAGTGACTGAATAATACCCCCATACTGTTACTGAATAATACCGCCACACCATAACCACATAGTGACTGAATAATACCCCATACTGTTTCTGAATCATACCACCACACCATAACCACATAGTGTCTGTATAATACCCCATACTGATACTGAATAATACCTCCACACCATAACCACATAGTGACTGAATAATATCCCCATACTGTTACTGAATAATACCGCCACACCATAACCACATAGTGACTGAATAATACCCCCCATACTGTTACTGAATAATACCACCACACCATAACCACATAGTGACTGAATAATAGCCCCATACTGTTACTGAATAATACCTCCACACCAAAACGACATAGTGACTGAATAATACCCCCATACTGTTAATGAATAATACCGCCACACCATAACCACATAGTGACTGAATAATACCCCATACTGTTACTGAATAATATCACCACAGCATAATCACATAGTGACTGAATAATACCCCCATACTGTTACTGAATTATACCTCCACACCATAACCACATAGTGACTGAATAATAACCCATACTGTTACTGAATAATACCGCCACACCATAACCACATAGTGCCTGAAAAATATCCCCATACTGATACTGAATAATACCTCCACACCATAACCAAATAGTGCCTGAAAAATATCCCCATACTGATACTGAATAACACCACCACACCATAACCACATAGTGACGGAATAATACTCCCATACTGTTACTGAATAATACCATCATACTGTTACTGAATAATACCTGCACACCATAACCACATAGTGACTGAATAATACCACCATACTGTTACTGAATAATACCTCCACACCATAACCACATAGTGACTGAATAATACCACCACATCATAACCACATAGTGACTGAATAATATCCTCATACTGTTACTGAATAATACCTCCACACCATAACCACATAGTGACTGAATAATACCCCCATACTGTTACTGAATAATACCCCTACACCATAACCTCATAGTGACTGAATAATACCACCATACTGTTACTGAATAATACCACCACACCATAACCACATAGTGACTGAAAAATATCCCCATACTGATACTGAATAACACCACCACACCATAACCACATAGTGACGGAATAATACCCCCATACTGTTACTGAATAATACCACCATACTGTTACTGAATAATACCTCCACACCATAAGCACATAGTGACTGAATAATACCACCACATCATAACCACATAGTGCCTGAATAATATCCCCATACTGTTACTGAATAATACCGCCACACCATAGCCAGATAGTGACTGAATAATACCCCCATACTGTTACTGAATAATACCTCCACATCATAACCACATAGTGACTGAATAATACCCCCATACTGTTACTGAATAATACCGCCACACCATAACCACATAGTGACTGAATAATACCCCCATACTGTTACTGAATAATACCACCACACCATAACCACATAGTGACTGAATAATACCCCCATACTGTTACTGAATAATACCACCACACTATAACCACATAGTGACTGAATAATACCCCCATACTGTTACTGAATAATACCACCACACCATATCCACATAGTGACTGAATAATACCCCCATACTGTTACTGAATAATGCTGCAACATCATAACCACATAGTGACTGAATAATATCCCCATACTGTTACTGAATAATACCACCACACTGTAACCACATAGTGACTGAATAATACCTCCATACTGTTACTGAATAGTACCGCCACATCATAACCACATAGTGACTGAATAATACCCCCATACTGTTACTGAATAATACCGCCACACCATAACCACATAGTGACTGAATAATACCCCCATACTGTTACTGAATATTACCACCACACCATAACCACATAGTGACTGAATAATACCACCATACTGTTACTGAATAATACCACCACACCATAACCACATAGTGACTGAATAATACCACCATACTGTTACTGAATAATACCACCACACCATAACCACATAGTGACTGAATAATACCCCCATACTGTTACTGAATAATACCGCCCCCACCATAACCACATAGTGACTGAATAATATCCCCATACTGTTACTGAATAATACCTCCACACCATTACCACATAGTGACTGAATAATACCCACATACTGATACTGAATAATACCACCACACCATAACCAGATAGTGACTGAATTATTCCCCCATACTGTTACTAAATAATACCTCCACACCATAACCACATTTTACCACCACATAGTGACTGAATAATACCCCCATACTGTGTTTTTGAATAATTTCTTCACACCATGAACACATTTTACCACCACATAGTAAATAAATAATACTACCATAATACTACTGAATTTAAATCTCTATACAAAGACCAATATTACCACCATACAGTGACCACATAGTGTTCAAAACCCAGTTTCACACAGGATTCATGCAAAGTATGATCATGTTGCACATTAGAAAAATTAATATAGTACTTATCATAAATACAGTGCATCACATTTTACGTCTTCAGTTGTAGTCATTCATTTTTCAATTTCTTCTTCATTTTGCCCAGACTGCCATGAAACCCTCTTCCATCTATAGCTCATGTGTGCAGTCTTCAAGGACATATTTGAATCCTGACATATCCAACACATATCCGCCCTCTGCACAAACCCCTCATCCTACCACTTCCCCAATATTGTGCCTTCTGCTGTCTCAGTTGCCCCATTACTGTGTCTGCTCGTCAGTCCATTGTCCCCAAATACTGTAGTGCAGAAACAATAGTGGCATAACTATAGATACTTAAAAATGATAGTGCCACACAGAAAGTGCCCAACGACATCCTTAGAGAGACATATAGAGATATCCTTCCCATCGCTTTGACCTCCTATAGAGAGATCCTTCCTGTGCCTTCCTATAGAGATATCCTTCCCCTTCATGGGCCCTACTATAGAGCAATCCTTCCTGTGCTCCCCTACAGAGAGATACTTACCGTTCCTGTGCCCTCCTATGGAAGAATCCTTCCTGTGCCCCCTACAAAGCGATACTTACCGTTCCTGTGCCCTCCCATAGAGGAAGCCTTCCTGTGCCCCCCTACAGGGAGATACTTACCATTCCCGTGCCCTCCTATAGAGGAATCCTTATTGTGCCCCCCTACAAAGAGATACTTACCGTTCCTGGGCCCCTACAAAGAGATACTTACCATACCTGTGCGCTCCTATAGAGGAATCCTTCCTGTGCCCCCTTACAGAGAGATACTTACTATTCCTGTGCCCTACTATAGAGACATTCTTCCTGTGCCCCCCTACAGAGAGATACTTACTATTCCCGTGCCCTACTATAGAGAAATTCTTCCTGTGCCCCCCTACAGGAGTTTTCCTCTGCCTCCTTCCTGTATCTCTCTATAGGATACTTACCCTCCCTGTGCCCTCCTATAGGATAAAAAAATTGTAGTGTATCAACAATTTGTAAGGCTGAGCTTCTAAGTGAAGGGAGTTAGTGAAGGCTAACTCCCTTCCATTGGAAGCTCCACCATACAAATTGTTGAAACCCCACCATCCTTTTAGCAGGCAATAGCATCATCAATGCCCCTTTAACTGCAATAAAACCCATTCATCTCTTCCTAACTACAACCTCAGTCATTGTTTTCTTTATTACTACAAGAACATAGTGACAACATGTTTTGTGGTCTACAGATAGAACAGGTGATCAACAGAAGGCAAGAAGGATTTGCATGAAATGAAACATGTTGGTTCGATTTTTATATGTAATAGGAATAAAAACGCTATAAACCAACCTGGGTGACCTGAGAAGAGCACACAACCCAGAGCCGGACCAAGTAGCCAGATCTCTGTCTACACCAAACATCTAAGGAGTAGACCCAACCTTGAGACTATGGAAATCTACCTCCAGTATATCATCATAGCTCTGCTTGATGTCCAGTGTACTATGGGCATCATATTAAATGTGTTCATTGTGGCTGCCAATTTCAAGAACTGGGGGGCACCGAAAACCTTGCAAACCGGCGATAAGATCCTGAGCTGCCTGGCGACTTCCAGATGTCTGTTTCTTTTCTTGATGATGCTGGTCCATTTTCTGATACTGCTTTTCCCTCAGTTATTCCTAAACCTGGTTCTTAGTTTCATAGCGTTGGTGAGCATAATGTTACTGAACTACACCAACCTGTGGTTTGCCACCATCTTGTGTTTTTTTTATTGTGTGAAGATTACAAAGTACAACCATAAATTGTTCATCTTCATCAAGACCAGGATCTCCACTCTAGTCCAGTGGTTCATTCTTGCATCTCTGCCAATTTCTGTGGCTTGTAGTCTTCCTTGTGGGTGGTATGTTCTTGATCTTGACCTACTAGATCTTACCTGCGATTTAGTTAAAAATGTGACCTTCACTAATGTCATGGTCCATCAGAACATGCATTATCGGTTCCTGATGCTTCTTGGGAGTTCCATTCCCCCTTTACTAATTTTTTGTGTGGCAATCTTCTTCTTAATTCAGTCTCTTTGGATGCACATCAGACACATGAAATCCAACGGAACCGGTTTTTGAAGCCCAAACTTAGAGGTTCATTTTTCTGCTGTAAAAAGTATGACCTTATTTTTAGTGTTGCATGTCGTATATTTTGCATGCATGAATCTACTACTGTCTCCCACCCACAATATTACCAGGACTTGGAAGGGGCTTGTTTCCATAGGACTATGTAGTCCACCATTTCTTCATTCACTATACATCATCTCCAGCAACAAGAAACTAAAGGAGACCTTTCGGAGATGGTTTTGTTGCAGTTAAGGTGGACTGGAAAAGATGGTTACTACCAATACCCTATGTGATCTTAATTCTTGGATTTATTTCAATAAATTTAACTTTTAATGTACATATTTCAATTGAATGGTTGTTCATTTGCTGTGGCTGATCACCTCGGATTATACAAACCTGCTCAGAACTTCCACATCTTACCTGAGGAACAAGATTCTGTTTCTTGACTCCGGACCACTACCGGCCCTGACCTGACCTGTCTTTTTATGTTGCGTTAACGCTGCCAAACCTGACTTTGGACTCTGTTTATCATTTCGGAAAATACCACTTTTTTTATTGCTTCAGAATTACCATTTGCGAGTCGCCAGCGGTTGACATTGGAGACTACTTTAAGGACATGAGCTGGGGATTTTCTGGACAAAGCCCATTCCACGAAGAGGGACGTTTTAAGCTGAAGATTGCAAAATGTCTGAGAATCCGTCCCCCGGTTTAGCTTAGCCAAATCCAAGAGTGACATAGGGTCCAGAATCTGCGCCCGTATTACCTGCACCCGGTAGTTCCCTTTCCCTCCTTAGTCACAAAAAAGGGGGTTGTTCAAACTTCTCAGTATGAAGCCACAGGTTTGGCTTTTGTAACATTGGGTGATCTGCTACTATTGTAGGGGGAATCGGTGGGTGTAGGCTACAGGGGTAATGTATTATTATGTGGCTTTTTGTTCTGAATCATGACTAATATGCTATGAAATCTATATATCCATTTACCATTAGGGCATATGGTCACAGATTATCCAGATAGGACACCCCAATTAATTTTGGGATTTACAGTATGTTTTTTCTTAATAATCAGTTAATAATTGATATGATGACAATTTGATCTAAATCAATTCTCATGAGTCTCTTTATACATTTATCTTTGAAGAGCTAGGGAAGGTTGGACAAAGTGACCAAGTGTCTAAAGCTGAACATAAACCGCTCATGTCAATAGTGCGTGTCCTGTTGTTTTCAGTGGATTTTAGACTTTTGACCTTTCTGATACTTTGTTGTCCTTGAAAATAAGTTGTGGCATAAGATGCCTACCAAAAACTTCACTCCCATTCCTTATGCAATAAGAAAGTTAAAGGAGTTGGACAATAACAATAGATGCCGAGACACGATGACAGGAACAAGTCTGCATGCGGCTATCACTTGTAGACACTGAACTGGGCACCACATTAGATTTACGTTATCACTGCTGACACCAATTAGGCAACAAATTGAAGAATGTCAACCAGATAACACTCTGGAGTTTGCCATTGGTAGAAAAATGCCTCATTGACTTAGATGAGTTTACAACCCATCCTTAGAATCTGAAGTTTAGACTTTGGCCGCTGTTCATGTCCAGTGAACACAATCTTTCACAACATTGTAAAAAAGTTTATGTGCTATAAATAATATTTCTGATGTCTCTATACAAAACTTAGTTACTCATCCATACTATTCATAAATCCTTAAAGGGAATGTGTCACGAATTAAACCTTTTTTTTAAGTAAGTTACTTATTTCTATTATATTTTTACGGTTTTTGCTGTATTTTTTTTTTCTTCCACATGGTGGAAAGTATTAAAAATGAAATAATAATTTGACATGTTTTCCTATGTAGGCCACCAGAGGGAGCACTTCCCAGAATTACAGCAAGGTGAATAAGGCAAAGCAACCTGACTCACAGCTGCCGTAAATGTGGAAGGGAATCTCACCCCCCCTCCTACAAGCCAGAAAAAGGTGTCTTCAAATTGCTAAGCATTGTCCGGCTGCCATTTTGGGTGTGATTCTGCAGCTGACAGAAGCTATAGGACACACCAAAAGGCTAAGGGTATGGTCACACGCTTACTAAAGAAAGGGAAACCAGATCCTGATTTTCAGCCACTTTTAAATCAAACTCGCGTTTTTTGCGTGGTTTTTTACATCCCAAGAATGCACTTCTTTTTGATGGGCTTATATTTGCATGCTGTTTTTGGAAAATGGCTGCGTAAAAAACGACCCTTCGGGACAGAACACCGTATTTCCCATTGAAACCAATGGGCAGATGTTTTTAGGTGTTCCGCTTCCGATTTTTCAGCCGTTTTTCAAGAGATTTACGGCCCGAAAACTGCATGTGAACATACCCTTAGAATGATGAAAGTGAAGTGAAGTGAACTACACAGACACACACTCAGATCTGCTAGACAGACACACTCAGCTCTACTACACAGACACACACACTCACTCAGCTCTTCTACACAGACACACACAGTCAACACTTCTACATACATATACACACACTCAGCACTGCTACATACATACATACATACACACACACACACACACACACACACACACACACACACACACACACACTCAGCACTGCTACATACATACACATGATATAAACAGCTCTACTACACAGACACACACAGTCAGCACTACTACATACACAGTCAGCACTTCTACATACATATACAGTCAGCACTGCTACACACACACACACACACACACACACACAGCACTGCTACATACATACAATACACACTCAGCTCTACTACACAGGCACACACAGTCAGCACTGCTACATACATACACAGTCAGCACTGCTACATACACACACACACACACACTCAGCTCTACTACACAGACACACACAGTCAGTACTGCTACATACATACACACACAGCTCTACTACACAGACACAGACACACACACACACACACACACAGCTCTACTACATCTGACAAGCTTAGCTCTGTACAGCGTCCACACTGAGAATACATCTAGCGACAGGGGGGGAGGCGGCCCATCGGGTGGGGGGCACACCGGGTGGGGGGCCCGTCGGGGGTCACGAGAGCGGGGGTCTGTGAAAGAGAGAGAGAAAGGGACTGACAGAGACACACACCTTACCTGCAGTGCAGTCGGTCTTCATAATGGAGCCTGCTATCTCCCTACAAACCGGCTTCTCTGCTGTGTGACTCTGACCTGCGTCTGCGCAGTACAGACCCAGATAGCAGAGGCAATGGACGGCTGCCGTTCATTGTGCCCTATGCATTGTACTGCCGTACTCCATCTCTGTATGTGTCGTTAATCGAGATGAAAAAAAAATGGCAGCCCCCATAGAGAAGTAAAAGTATGAATACATTAACCCCTAGGCGCACCAGGACGCAACTGTATGTCCCTGCTGCCAGTGTCTTAGCGCACAGGGACGTACAGTTATTGAGTTTTTCCCAGTGCACACTGTCGGCGACAGTGTGCACCGGGAACCGGGAGGTCAGCTGTCACCGACAGCTGACACTCCACTCTTGCCGACCAGCGGTCCTTTGCCGCTGGTTTCGGCAAATTAACCCCTTAAATTCGGCGATCAGGTGCAATCGTCGAATTTTGGGGGTTTCTAACATATCGGCAGACCCTGGTCCGAAATCGCGGGGTTTGCCGATAGTTACTATGGCAAACGGAAGCCAAACAATGGCTTCCGGGTCTGCCATGGACGGAAGCCCATCAGGACCAACCTTCGGCTGGTCCTGATAGGCTTCCTGTCAGAGTGACAGGAAGTCACTGTGTCGTTCCCGATGGCACACTGTCGGCGACAGTGTGCATCGGGAACTTGGAGATCAGCTGTCCCCGACAGCTGACACTCCAGTGTTGCCGATCAGTGGCTCATCGCCGCTTATTTTGGCAATTAACCCGTTACATGCGGGGCTCGATTGCGATCTCCGCATGTAGCGGGTTTGTAGCGCATCAGCAGCCCCCATGCAATCGTGGGGGCTTCTGATGCTTGTGATGGCACCCGGGGCCAGACAACGGCCCCCAGGTCTGCCATGTATGTAAGCCTATGAGGATCAGCCTCTGCTGATCCTCGTAGACCAACTGTCAGAGTGACTGTGACGTCACACTGACAGTTGGAATACATTACACTACCTAGGTAGTGTAATGTATTCTAGCAGCGATCAGAGCTGCAGGTCAAAAAAATTAAGTGTAAAAAGTAAAAGAAAAGTTAATAAACAAAAATATAAAGTGTAAAAAGTTAAAAAAAAGTTAATAAAAATGTTTTATAAAAGTGTAAAAATAAGTTGTTTTTTTTCCTATAATAAGTCATTTATTATAGGGAAAAAATTAAAATGTTAAAAAAAAAGTACACATATTTGGTATCGCCGCGTTCGTAACGACCCAAACTATGAAACTATAATGTTAATTTTTCCGCACGGTGAACGCCGCAAACAAAATAAACGGAAAACTATGTCAGCATCGCTATTTCTTGGTCACCACCCCTCCCAAGATATAGAATAAAAAGTGATCAAAAAGTCGCATTTACCCCAAAATCATACCAATGAAAACTACAACCCGTCCCGTAAAAAACAAGACCTCCCACAGCTTTTTTGACGAAAAAATTAAAAAGTTACGGCTGAGAATAGCGTCTCCCAGAAAATAAATTATTTTATAGAAACGTCATTTTATTGTGCAAACGCTGCAAAACGTTAAAAAAAACTATACACAAATGGTATCGGCGTAATCGTACCGACCGGCAGAATAAAGTAAAACGTAATTTATTGCGCACGGTGAACGCTGTAAGAAATAAAGAATTGAAAGTGCCAAAATCTTTGTTTTTTGGTCACCTTAGCTCTAAAAAAGATCCTGTGGGGTCAAAATGCTCACTATACCCCTAGAAAAATTCCTTGCGGTGTGTAGTTTCCAAAATGGGGTCACTTTTGGTGGGTTTCCACTGTTTTGGTCCCTCCGGGGCGTTGCAAACTCGACATGGCACTAAAAACCAATCCAGCAAAATCTGCACTCCAAAATCCAAAAGGCGCTCCCTCCCTTCTGAGCCCTGCTGTGGGTCCAAACATCAGTTTACGACCACATATGGGATATTGCCGTAATCGTAAGAAATTGCTTTCCAAATTTTGGGGTGCTTTTTCTCCTTTATTCCTTGTAAAAATGAAAAAATTCTATGTTTCCACAGAAAAATAGGTGATTTTCATCTTCACAGACTAATTCCACTAAATTCTTCAAAAAAACTGTGGGGTCAAAATGTTAACTATACCCCTAGAAAAATGCCTTGAGGGGTGTAGTTTCCAAAATGGGGTCGCTTTAGGGGGGTTTCGACGGTTTAGGTACCACAAGACCTGCTCAAACCTGACATGGTGCCTAAAATATATTCCTAAAAAAAGGAGGCCCCAAAATCCTCTAGGTGCTCCTTTGCTTCTGAGGCCGGTGCTTCAGTCCATTAGGACACTAGGGCCACATGTGGGGTATTTCTAAAATCTGCAGAATCTGGGCAATAAATACTGAGTTGCGTTTCTCTGGTAAAACCTTCTGTGTTACAGATTTTTTTTTTATTACAAATGAATTGCGGCCAAGAAAATTAAATTTGTAAATTTCACCTCTGCTTTGCCTTAATTCCTGTGAAACGCCTAAAGGGTTAAAATACTTTCTGAATGTGGTTTTGAATACTTTGAGGGGTGCAGTTTTCAAAATGGGGTGATTTATTCGGGGATTCTAATATATAAGGCCCTCAAAACCACTTTAGAACTGAACTGGTCCCTGAAAAAATGACCTATTGACATTTTCTTAAAAATATGAGAAATTGCTGCTAAAGTTCTAAGCCTTGTAACATCCTAGAAAAATAAAAGTACGTGAAAAAAAAATGATGCAAACATATAGTAGACATATGGGGGATGTTAACTAGTAACTATTTTGTGTGGTATTACTATCTGTTTTACAAGCACATTTAAATTTAGAAAAATTTTAATTTTTGCACATTTTTGCTAAAATTTGAAGTTTTTCACAAATAAATATTGAATTTATCGACCAAATTTTTTCACTAACATAAAGTACAATATGTCACGAGAAAACAATCTCAGAATCGCTTTGATAGGTAAAAGCGTTCCGGAGTTATTACCACATAAAGTGACACATGTCAGATTTTAAAAAATCGGCTGCGTCCACAAGGCCAAAACAGGCTGCGTCCTAAAGGGGTTAAAAAGTAGAAAGGAACAACACAAATAAATAAAAATTTTGTTTACATTATATTAAAAGCAATATAATAAAAAAAAAAAATGAAAAAAATTATGACACCTTCCCTTTAACTTACCTCTGGAAATGATTGTAATGTTACAATTTTCTGACCCTAAATATATAATAAATTGCCTTCTGTTTTAATATGTGTCCATCACTATCCTTTCACTATAAAATAATTTTTTGTATGATGCTCATATATTTCCATCAGAGGTTCAAAAAATTAAACTTGTTCCATGAATTTGGATTAATGGATATAATAGCTTAATAAAGAAGCCAGGAGTGCCTCATGCTGACACCAAGCAAGATGTGTGGACAGGGTTTTTATTTAAAATATCCATTTTAGAAGAGAGGCCCCCATTGTACATAAGAACCCTGGATCTATGTTTTAAAAAAAACAAAACAAAAAACAATAACCCACAATTCTGGGTTGTCCCAGCATTATATTATTATATTAATTTTATAGATCATAAAAAATTAACAATGTTTGCTATTTACATGCTGTTAAACAAATGATCAAGTGAAGAGTTATTACATTTACATACATAGTATGATGCCACCTGGTGTTCAAAGTGTGTAGCAATGTGCACGTCCACCTAATGAGCTGAGTACTGTTGGACATCAATGCTTATTTACTTTCCCCACAGCCAGGTCTGCGCATAGTGATCATCTGTTCACTGCAGAGCAACCAATAGAAATAGCTTTCTGCCCTGCTTGTCAGGAAAGCAGCAGAGTCTCTGCAATAGAATGGCAGTATACATGAAGAGACTCCTTCTTCTCAGCTTGTCAAGGAAGGAGCAGATCCTCTGCTGTACTATGGCAGTATAGCTGACTAGACTCCTTCTCGGCTTGTAAGGGAAAAGCAGAGCCTCTGCAGTAGCATGGCAGTAGAGTTGAGGAGACTCTTTCTTCTCAGTTTTTCAGGGAAGGAGCAGAGCCTCTGCAGTAGCATGGCAGTAAGGCTATGTTCACACAGAGTATTTTGCAGGAGGAATATCTGCCTCAAAATTCCGTTTGGAAGTTTGAGGCAGATTTTCCTCTCCCTGCACTCCGATTTTCGCTGAGTTTTTCGCGGCGTTTTTCGCCCGCGGCCATTGAGCGCCGCGGGCATAAAACACAGTGAAATACGCTTTCTCTGCCTCCCATTGAAGTCAATGGGAGGTCAGAGGCGGAAACGCCCGAAGATGGGGCATGTCGCTTCTTTTTCCCGCGAGGCAGTTTTACTGCTCGCGGGAAAAAGACGCCGACGCCTGCCATTGAAATCATTTTCGGGCCGTTTTTGAAGAGTTTTGTGACGCGGTTTCCGCGTCAAAAAACTCGTCAAAATACTCCATGTGAACATAGCCTTAAGCTGAGGAAACACCTGTTTCCTGCTTGTCAGGGAAGGAGCAGAGTCTCAGAAGCAACATAGAAGTATAGCTGAGGAGACTCCTCCTGTTCGGCTTGTCAGGGAAGGAGCAGAGTCTCTGCTGTAGCATTGTAAAATAGCCAAGGGAGACTTCTCTTGATCAGCTTGTCAGGGAAGAAGTAACATGGCAGTATTTCTGAGAAGACTCCTCCTGTTCAACTTGTCAGGGAAGAAGCAGAGTCTCTGCAGAAGCATGCAGTATAGCTGAGGAGACACATTTTTCCAGCTTGTCAGGGAAGAGAGCAGAGCCTCTGCAGTAACATGGTTATATAGCTGAGCAGACACCTCTTTCCTGCTTGTCAGGAAAGGAGCAGAGCCTCTGAAGTAACATGGTTATGCAGCTGAGGAGACTCCTTTTTCCTGCTTGTCAGGGAAGGAGCAGAGCCTCTGAAGTAACATGGCAGTATAGCTGATGATGACGACTTCTCAGCTTTTTAGAATTGTAAAGCTCTGCACCCTGACAGCAAATATTAATTATGCACATGCCTACTCTTTATTGTTTTATTTAATTTGAACATTTGAATTTTTTATTGATTTCTAAGGGAATCCATACTGTGGATGTTACACTGTATATGTAGCTTCAATACTCTGGATCCCATGTTACCTATCTGTTGTGAAAGTGTGAAGGATCTGCCAGGCTCAGCTTCTGTGTCTACGCCCATAGGTAATCAGTCTGCACCTTCTTCTATGTCTGTGAGACTGACTCCATCTTCCACCACTCAGGATGGCAGGCTTAGAAGTGGGAGAGCCTATCACAGCCTGGCCAGACTGAGCTAGCTCCCGCCCTCTGTCTATTTATACCTGCCTTTCCTGTTCCTCCTTGCTTGTGATTCTTCTCGTTTGGTTTCCTGGCCCTGCTGCAGCTTCTTGAACTATTTGACCCTGCTTCATATTGACCCTGGCTTACTGACTACTCTTCTGCTCTGCGTTTGGTACCTCGTACACTCCTGGTTTGACTCGGCTTGTTCACTACTCTCCTGCTCTGCGTTTGGTACCTCGTACACTCCTGGTTTGACTCGGCTCGTTCACCACTCTTGTTGCTCACGGTGTTGCCGTGGGCAACTGCCCCTTTTCCCTTGCTTCTGTGTACCCTTGTCTGTTTGTCTGTCGTGCACTTATTGAGCGTAGGCACCGTCGCCCAGTTGTACCCCGTCGCCTAGGGCGGGTCGTTGCAAGTAGGCAGGGGCTGAGTGGCGGGTAGATTAGGGCTCATTTGTCTGTTTCCCTAGCCCCATCATTACATAATCACAAGCCCATATACCTAGTCTACCCTGGTCCCTCACACTACTATGGACCCCCTTGAGACCCTGGCTCAGCAAATGCAGGGTCTCTCCCTACAGGTCCAGGCCCTGGCTCAGAGCGTCAACCAGCCTGATGCTACCATGGTAGTGCCCCTCACCTCACCTCTTGAACCCCACCTCAAGTTGCCTGACCGGTTCTCAGGGGACCGGAAGACTTTTCTCTCCTTTCGGGAGAGTTGTAGGCTCTATTTTCGCTTAAAGCCCCACTCCTCAGGTTCTGAGAGCCAGCGGGTGGGTATAATTATGTCCCGGCTCCAGGAAGGGCCCCAAGAATGGGCCTTCTCCTTGGCTCCTGACGCCCCTGAACTTTCCTCCGTTGATCTTTTCTTTTCTGCTCTCGGACTCATTTATGACGAGACTGACAGGACTGCCTTTGCCGAGAGTCAGCTGGTGACCTTACGTCAGGGTAAGAGACCTGTTGAGGAGTATTGCTCTGACTTTAGGAAGTGGTGCGTAGCTTCTCGGTGGAATGACCCTGCCTTAAGGTGCCAGTTTAGGGTGGGTCTGTCGAACGCCCTGAAAGACCTGCTAGTTAGCTATCCCTCTTCTGACTCCCTAGACCAGGTTATGGCTTTAGCGGTACGACTTGACCGACGTCTCAGGGAACGACAACTTGAACGTTTTTGTGTTTTCTCCTCTGACTCCCCCATGATGCCTCCCGAGGTTCCGTTGCTTCGTTCTTCCATGGAAGACTCGGAGGTACCTATGCAACTCGGGGCCTCCGTGTCCCCCCAACAATGTAGAGAGTTCCGCAGGAAGAATGGTTTCTGCTTTTATTGTGGGGATGACAAGCATCAAGTGAACACCTGTCCTAGGCGTAAGAATAAGCAGCCGGAAAACTTCCGCGCCTAAGTGATCATCGGGGAGAACACTTGGGCGCACAGGTATTTCCCGTAAATATGAAACGTAATAAAATCTTGCTTCCCTTTCAGGTCTCTTTTGGTGGTAGGTCTGCTACCGGCAGTGCCTTCGTGGATTCAGGGTCTTCTGCTAATATCATGTCTGTGGAATTTGCTATGTCTCTAGCTATGCCTTTGATTGATTTGCCTAAACCTGTCCCAGTAGTGGGTATCGACTCCACTCCTCTTGCTAATGGTTATTTTACACAGCATACACCTGTTTTTGAACTCCTTGTTGGCTCCATGCATTTGGAGCAGTGCTCTGTACTGTTGATGCAGGGATTATCGTCCGATTTGGTTTTAGGCCTTCCCTGGTTGCAGTTGCATAATCCCACGTTTGACTGGAATACTGGGGATATTACCAAATGGGGTAATGAATGCTTGACGTCATGTTTTTCTGTTAATTCTATTTCTCCCCCTGAGGAGGTGAACACGCTACCTGAGTTTGTTCAGGACTTCGCTGATGTTTTCTCTAAGGAGGCCTCCGAAGTGTTACCTGCTCATAGAGAATACGATTGCGCTATCGATTTGGTACCAGGAGCTAAGCTCCCTAAGGGTAGGATATTTAATCTCTCTTGTCCCGAACGTGAAGCCATGAGAGAGTATATCCAGGAATGCCTGGCCAAGGGTTACATTCGCCCCTCTACTTCTCCGGTAGGTGCTGGCTTCTTCTTCGTAGGGAAGAAGGATGGTGGTCTTAGGCCATGCATTGACTACCGTAACTTGAATAAGGTCACTGTAAGGAACCAGTATCCCCTTCCTTTGATTCCTGATCTCTTTAATAAGGTTCAGGGGGCCCAATGGTTCTCTAAGTTTGATCTACGTCGGGCCTATAACCTTATCCGCATCAAAGAGGGGGATGAGTGGAAGACTGCGTTTAACACGCCCGAAGGTCATTTCGAATACCTCGTCATGCCCTTTGGGTTGTGTAATGCTACCGCGGTCTTCCAGAATTTCATAAATGAGATTTTAAGAGATTACCTGGGGGTATTTCTTGTAGTGTACCTTGATGACATCCTAGTGTTTTCCAAGGACTGGTCCTCCCACATTGAGCATGTCATGAAGGTGCTCCAGGTCCTTCGGGAAAACAAACTGTTTGTGAAGACCGAAAAATGTGTGTTTGGGGTGCAGGAGATACCATTTTTGGGTCAAATCCTCACTCCTCATGAATTCCGCATGGACCCCGCCAAGGTCCAGGCTGTGGCGGAATGGGTCCAACCTGCCTCCCTGAAGGCGTTACAGTGCTAATTGGGGTTCGCTAATTATTACAGGAGATTTATTGCTAACTTCTCGGTCATCGCTATGCCTCTTACGGATCTCACTCGCAAGGGTGCTGATCTCCTCTGCTGGCCTCCTGAGGCTGTCCAGACTTTTGAGGTCCTTAAGAAGTGCTTTATCTCGGCCCCGGTGCTGGTTCAGCACAACCAAATGGAGCCATTTATCGTGGAGGTTGACGCGTCCGAGGTGGGAGTGGGGGCTGTCTTGTCCCAGGGTACCAGGTCCCTCACCCATCTCCGTCCCTGTGCCTACTTCTCCAGGAAGTTTTCGCCCACTGAGAGTAACTATGATATTGGCAACCGCGAACTCTTAGCCATTAAATGGGCATTTGAAGTGTGGCGCCACTTCCTGGAGGGGGCTAGGCACCAGGTAACGGTCCTTACCGACCACAAGAATCTGGTTTTCCTAGAATCTGCCCGGAGGCTAAACCCGAGACAAGCTCGATGGGCGTTATTTTTTACCAGATTCAACTTTTTGGTTACCTATAGGGCTGGGTCTAAAAATATTAAGGCTGATGCACTGTCACGTAGCTTCATGGCCAGACCTCTTTCGGAGGAAGATCCTGCTTGTATTTTGCCTCCAGGTATAATCATTTCCTCTATTGATTCTGATTTAGTCTCTGAAATTGCTGCTGATCAAGGTTCAGCTCCCGGGAACCTTCCTGAGAACAAGCTGTTTGTTCCCCTGCAATTCCGGCTAAGGGTACTTAGGGAAAATCATGACTCCGCACTATCTGGTCATCCAGGCATCCTGGGTACCAAGCACCTCATTGCCAGAAACTATTGGTGGCCTGGGTTGCCTAAAGACGTTAAGGCCTACGTCGCCGCTTGTGAGGTTTGTGCTAGGTCCAAGGCTCCCTCCAGTACCTGGTCCATTGGAGAGGATACGGGCCTGAGGAGAGGACTTGGGTACCCGCCCGGGATGTTCACGCTGGGGCATTGGTCAGGAGGTTCCACCTTCATTTCCCCAATAAACCAGGTCCATCTAGAAAGGGTCCGGTGGCCCCTCATAAAAGGGGGGGGGGTACTGTTAAGGATCTGCCAGGCTCAGCTTCTGTGTCTACGCCCATAGGTAATCAGTCTGCACCTGCTTCTATGTCTGTGAGACTGACTCCATCTTCCACCACTCAGGATGGCAGGCTTAGGAGTGGG
Organism: Rhinoderma darwinii; assembly: GCF_050947455.1. Lineage (NCBI taxonomy): Eukaryota > Metazoa > Chordata > Amphibia > Anura > Rhinodermatidae > Rhinoderma > Rhinoderma darwinii. The sequence continues at coordinate 11,135,534 of NC_134690.1, read as the reverse complement.
AGAGCCTATCACAGCCTGGCCAGACGGAGCTAGCTCCCGCCCTCTGTCTATTTATACCTGCCTTTCCTGTTCCTCCTTGCTTGTGATTCTTCTCATTTGGTTTCCTGGCCCTGCTGCAGCTTCTTGAACTATTTGACCCTGCTTCATATTGACCCTGGCTTACTGACTACTCTTCTGCTCTGCGTTTGGTACCTCGTACACTCCTGGTTTGACTCGGCTTGTTCACTACTCTCCTGCTCTGCGTTTGGTACCTCGTACACTCCTGTTTTGACTCGACTCGTTCACCACTCTTGTTGCTCACGGTGTTGCCGTGGGCAACTGCCCCTTTTCCCTTGCTTCTGTGTACCCTTGTCTGTTTGTCTGTCGTGCACTTATTGAGCGTAGGGACCGTCGCCCAGTTGTACCCCGTCGCCTAGGGCGGGTCGTTGCAAGTAGGCAGGGACTGAGTGGCGGGTAGATTAGGGCTCACTTGTCTGTTTCCCTACCCCCATCATTACAGAAAGTAATAAGGGACTGTATTGCCAGTTGCCAGAGGGAGGAAACAAAATTTTGTTCACATCCCCTCCCCCAGCAGCACAGATTAGCAGCAGCACCATGTGGGATACAGTGGAGCAAAAAAAAGATGCAAAAGGTATTTGTATATGCTATACACATTGCAAATTACTTTAAAACCTTATTTGCAATTTAGTTTCTGGACTTTTGGTATGAAATGATTCATGTGATAACTCCTCTAACTAAGAGAATTTTGAGTTAATGAAGTATGAATTCTGAGATTAAAAAAAATATCAACATTTTGTGATAAAAGTCAGAACTCAGAGATAAAAAGTCAAAATTCTTTGATAAAAAAAATCTGAATTCGGTGATAAAAGTTCCGGATTCTGAGATTAAAATTTATATTTTGTGATAAAAAGTCAAAATTTTAAGATGAAAAGTTCAAGTTTTGTGATAAAAAGTCTTAGTTTTGTAATAAAAGTCAAAATGCTACTCTGTATATGTATAGAGCCATGGTGTGCTACGCTATTTGTGTAACCCGCCGTTCTAACTGTGAATGTATTAGAACCGCCCATTACATGAATTACTTAACTAACTCTGAATAGTGAGCAATTTGTTTGAGGCATGCTACATTTGTATGATATAAAAAGTTAGAATTCTAAAATAGAAAGTCAGATTTTTTACATTATCTAAGAATTTTAAGTTTTTATTACCGATTTCAGACTTTTTATCAGAGCGTAACAGCAACGGGGAATAAAATGACACTACAGTATTCAGATCTTTTTACAGCCAAGCTTGAAAGAGACTTCTTGTCCTACTGCCCCATCAGGCCTCTGGCCTTCTATTATCACGATCTAGGGGTATGTGGACACACTAGGCCACTCCGCTATAGCGGAGAAGCAGCTGGCCAAGTCACAGTCAATGCAAAAGTATATACAAGGAGTTCGTAACACAAGGGTACCTGAGATAGTCCAGACAATGGCAGAGGCTTTAGCATGAATGGGACTGGATGTGGCAGGTTGCGCCAGACGTGGCGGATGGTACCAGGAGTGGCAGATGGTGCCAGACATGGCGGATGACAGCAGGCGGCACGACACGACTGCAACACTAGACAGGCTCAGGAACAAAACACAGCATGGGATACAGGATACAGGTGGCAGGGCATGGGAACACTGGAAGCAGGATAACACTAAGGGACCATTTGCGATACAGACATGGGTAGACTACATAAACGCTCAGGCAAGGAACAAAAGTGCAGGGCCCTTTTTATAGTTCAGGTTGATCTGGAGAATAAGTAATTAATTAATTACCTATGCTCACGCTGGCCCTTTAAGGCCGGGAACCAGCTCGCGCGCGCGCCCCCTTAGAGGACACTACAGAGCAGAGCGGCCGCGTGTGCTGACATCTCTGGGGAGGGTGACATTGGCAGGAAGAGAGGTCTGCGGTTGTCAGGTAAGTGGAGGCTGTGGTCCGTGACCGCGGCCGTAACAACTATGTTACATTGATGATATCTTCATTATCTGGAGTCTAAGCATCAACTCAAAGCATTTAATCTGCATTTTAATCAGTTTCACCCCACCATCAACTTATAGAGGTTTTTCAATATATATTTTTATAAATTTGCTTTAGTTTTTTTGGGGGGAGGGAAACTTGGAAAAACCTTTTAACTCTAAATTTCTCCTATACTTAAATAAACTTTCTGGACACCATCATTAAGGTACAGAACAATAAAATAGAGATATTCCTGTGCCAGAAGCAAATTAATCATCCTGCATACTTCTGATTGGACAGTTTCCATCCCAAAGACATTAAAAACTCCATCGTCTACAGATTTTTATCCTCTAAAGACAAACAATAAAGCATTCCATTCACAGACAACACGCAGAGATCTTAAAATGTGATGAATTCCTAACAAAGGATTGACAGCTTAAAAATGACTAACGAAATAACAATGAAAAAAGCAACAAAGTATATAATTTACTACAAATTTTGATGTTGTAATTATAAAATTAAGTTGATATTAATATTAAAATCAAGAGGTACATGTCTATTCTTAATTTTTGATGGTATCGGGGCTGCTCCAAGCTTGATATGTTTTAGGAAAAATAAATTACAATCGTTTATAAATTTAGAGCCTAATTCACCCATAAAGGGGAGCTCCACCGATGAAGACAAGAGCTCCACCCATAATGAGAACAGGGAATAGAGGCTCCAATCATAAAGACAAAAGCAATTATGGAAGATGGGCCTGGGCTAAGATGTGAGGACAACTGCTTAAACTAGAACATGGAATGTAGACAAGTAGAAGAAAAGGTGGTGAGGAGCATATAGCGAGGGGTTATGTTAGATTGGTAAATGGGGAGGGGTTAAGCAACCTCTAGTTCTATGACACCTAAAAACTGGGAGCAATCTTACATAACCAAACAACAACAAAAAAGAGAGACCCGTGCTTGTAGTACTTAGCGTACGACGTACAGAGGCAAATGCCCTTACAGAGTTCACATGACCCATGTGATTGTTGCTGCCACACGTCCCTGTGATTGGTCAGGGGTCAAATGACGTCATCTCACATGTGTCGCTACGGGGGACCAGGTGAGTATGGTATTTTTTTTTAAAAAAAACCTCTCCTCTCTTGTTTTTTCTTTTTTTTTATAAGAAATTACATTTTTTTCAGAAGAAAGGATTATAATGTACATCTTTATAAATTTCAGCAAAATACAGTCAGGTCCAGAATTATTTGGACAGTGACACAAGTTTTGGCATTTTAGCTGTTTAGCAAAACATATTGAATACACAGTTATAAAATCAATATGGGCTTAAAGTGCAGACTCTCAGCTTTAATTTGAGGGCATTCACATCCTAATTTGAGGAAGGGTTTAGGAATTACAGCTCTTTAATATGTAGCTGCCTCTTTTTCAAGGGACCAAATGTAATTGGACAATTATCTCACAAGCTATTTAATGGGCTGCATGGGCTATTCCCTCATTATTCCATCATCAATTAAGTAGGTAAAATGTCTGGAGTTGATTCTAGGTGCGGCATTTGCATTTGGAAGCTGTTGCTGTGAACCCACAACATTAGGTCAAAGGAGCTCTCAATGCAAGTGAAACAGACGATCGTTAGGCTGAAAAAAATTAAGAAATCCATCACAGAGAAGCACAAATGTTAGGAGTGGCCAAATCAACAGTTTGGTACAGTCTTGAAAAAAAAGAGCGCACTGGTGATCTCGGGAATTCCAAAAGGCCTGGATGTCCACAGAATACAACAGTGGTGGATGATCGCAGAATCCTGTCCATGGTGAAGAAAAACCCCTTCACAACATCTACCCAAGTGAAGAACACTCTCCTGGAAGTAGGTGTATCAGTATCTAAGTCTACCATAAAAGTAAGACTTTATGGAGGCAGTGTGATGGCATGGTGGAGGCAGTGTGATGGCATGGTGGAGGCAGTGTGATGGCATGGTGGGGGCAGTGTGATGGCCTGGTGGAGGCAGTGTGATGACATTGTGGAGGCAGTGTGATGGCATGGTGGAGGCAGTGTGATGGCATATTGGGGGCAGTGTGATGGCATGGTGAGGGCAGTGGGATGGCATTGTGGAGGCAGTGTGATGGCATGGTGGAGGCAGTGTGATGGCATGGTGGGGGCAGTGTGATGGCATGGTGAGGGCAGTGGGATGGCATTGTGGAGGCAGTGTGATGGCATGGTGGAGGCAGTGTGATAGCATGGGCATACATGGCTTCCACAGGCACTGGGTCACTGGCGTTGATTGATGATGTAACTGAAGACAGAAGCAGCCGGATGAATTCTGAAGTGTTCAGGGATTTACTTTCTGCTCAGATTTAACCAAATGCAGCAAGGTTGATTCGACGTCGCTTCATAGGACAGATGGACAATGACCCAAAACATATAAGAGTTTTTTAAGGCAAAGAAGTGGAATATTCTGCAATGGCCAAGTTAATCACTAGATCTAAACCTGATCGAGCTGCATTTCACTTGCTTAAGAAAAAAATTAAGGCAGAAAGACCCACAAACAAGCAACAACTGAAGACAGCGGCAGTAAAGGCCGGGCAAAGCATCACAAAGGAGGAAACCGAGCGTGTGGTGATGTCCATGGGTTCCAGACTTCAGGCCGTTATTGCCGGCAAAGGATTCTCTACAAAGTATCAAATGGTTGCAATTCCAAAACCTTTCACAAGATATTTTTGTTCAACCCCTTGAATTAAACCTGGAAGTCTACAATTGCATCTCAGTTGTTTCATTTCGAATCCAATGTGGTGGCAGCAAAACCCAAATGATGAAGATTGTCTCACTGTCCAAATAATTCTGGATCTAACTGTATAAGCAAACCCATACCCACCTCTATTCCACTTAATCAGATAGATGAGCGGAAATTCATTTGTCTCATATTTCATGACATTTAACCAGTTGGTTCCTTGATTAATAAATATTTATTTTAAACCCTATATTGCCAGATACCCTATTCTCCCAACAAAGAATGTGAGAGATTTTCAGAGACATCCGATATTGCATTAACACCACTCTAGCTATCATTAGTAATTTGACTTTTTTGTAATCTGTAAAATGGCGTCCGAATACAAAACTTTTAGAAAATTCGGATTTGCTCATCCCTATTATTGTGTATAGAATGATGGAAAAAAAATGGATGTTATTCATTTTAATATAAGGTATAATGTACCAAAATGTGCAAAAACTGAAGGGGTCGAAATAATGCACTGTAATATATGAGGACCTCAATGAAATAGAACAACCTCCAGTAAAATGTTTTATTTTCCTTTAAATATGACTAAGATATGATTATTTATTGTACAATCCACAGACATTTCCATCATTCAACTGCCCGTCATCAAGACTTGCATTGGAATCAAACATGTTTCAATAATTTCCATGGGTTACAGCCGTAGGAGAATTATAAAGAAACCAAGAAAATCTGATCCATACACAAAGTCGAAAACAAGACTGAGGGGACTAGAGAGTAATTGGAGTATTCTCCTCACAAATGGAATATTCTCTTGAATATACTGTATTTTTGCAGTGGTGCTGTATACTGAATGTGTTGGGGAATCACAGCAAATATGATTATTGTGGCTACTAACTTTAAGAAATGGAGAAATCCAGAAGTGCCTTCATATCTATAATACAGTCCTGAGCTTTTTGGGCATATCCAGAACTACTAAACAACGTGCCGGTCCTATAGACTTTCTATAAGGATGAGATGACTCTGCTGACCTTCCCTCTAAGGATAATAAAATGACTCTGAAGACTCTAGCCCAGGTTATACAGTAAAGCTGAAAGTGAACTGCGGAAATGTACACCTATTGTGTGCGCTCTAGCAGCGAGTGTTAAAACAAACATTTAACTATGAAAAGATTTTATGTCAATGTACAGTTTTCCCATTTACATACAGTACATTTCATGATTCTGTTTATTACATCACTAAAAATTCAGTCTAAAATAGCAAAAAAATAATAAAAAAATATAAATTCTATAAAACCCTGAGCTATACTTTTCTGGTAAGTCATGAAAAATAGTTTTCTGTTATTTCTTCATTAAATCTATAAATGTCAAATCTATAAATGTCATTTTGAAATAATCTTTTCAATTTCCTATGACCTGAAACCCCCTTTGTTAGAGAAGCAGCACATTCATTTTATGAAATATAATTTCTGCCTTTAGCCTCCTCTAAGGAAAGTCACTTGCATACAGATTTATATAGCTAGTCTTAGGTCTAGTTCACATGGAGTATTTTGCAGGCAGATTTTGATCTGCCTTCACTTTCTTGCCACGGTTTTCGATGTGTTTTCGCTCTGTTTTGACCTGCGGCCATTGAGCACCGCAGGGGGAAAAAAAACGCAGCGAAAAACGCTTTTTCTGCCTCCCAGTGATTTCAATGGGAGGTCAGAGCTGGAACGGTGGCAGGACAGCACATACCACTTTTTTTTTTCAGGAAAAAAAACGCCCCCACCTCCCATTGAGATCAATCGGAGTTGGTTTCGGGCGTTTTTTGGCGCTGATTCTGACACTGTTTCCGCATATAATCAGCGTAAAAAAACTCTGTGTACTGGGTCTTAAGGCCAACGAGAGCTTTTTAAATCTGAAGAGCTCCCATGGCACATCACAAGGCCGCATCACCAAATGGCTATAGGTCATGTTGAAGTTTCATCTGTAGTGATGTAACATCACATGGAAGCACTGGGGCTTATTCATATGGCTATATTTCTGGTCCATGTCTTGTCCACATACTTCTTGCCAAAAATATGATCTGACCCCGATAGAGAAAAGTTAAGAGAATCTTTCAGCCATCCAGAATCAAAGCCACAAAAATTAGCCCTTCCTTATTTCGTTTTAGTGACTCTGAAATAGAGCTGAATGTTTTTGTATCTATGGAACTTAGAAAACCAACAATATTTAAGATTGCCCTAAGGTATATAAAATAATGCACCATTACTTAATACTTAAAGGGTGTAATGTCCACGGCCGCGGACCACCACTCTCACTTACCCCCGACGGCTGCGACCGCAGACCTCCGTGTCCGCGCTAGCACTCACATTCGCCCAACTCGGCACTTGTTTCTAGGGAAGGGTGCACACTCGTTCCAAGCTTTAAAGGGCCAGCGCGCACATGAAAATAATTACAAAATCATCACCAGATCACCCTGGACTATAAAAAGGGCTCTGCCCTTTCATTCCTTGCCTGAGTGTTGTTGTGTATTCCCATGTTAGTATTAGCAAATGGTCCCTTAGTCGTATCCTGTACCTAGTGTTTCCGTGCCCTGCTACCTGTATACTGTGCTGTGTTTGTTCCTGACCCGCTTCTAGTGTTGGTGTCGTGTGGTGTCATCTGCCACGTTTGCTGTCATACACCACGTCTGGTGTCATCTGCCGCGCCTAATATCGTCCGCCACGTTTGGCGTCATCCTACCTTCAAGTTCCATCTGTGCCTAAGCCTCTGCTACTGTCTGGACTTTTACATCTCCTCTTGTGCTAGGACTTTGCATAGACTTTTGTAGATTGTTGTTTAGCCAGCTGCTACTCCGCCTCGGCGCAGCAGCCTAGTGGGTCCACATATCCATGGGTCATGACAGTATGCTTAGGCCATTTACCCTGCCGGTCAAGCCAGGACCTTGACGACATCACAAATCATGCAGGCGGATATGCGAGACCTCCGGTCACGATAGGACCAACTCCTCCAGGCGGTCAATGCTATTGCACATCGGCTGGATGCGTAAGCTACAGCCTTCACGGCACCTGCTCCTATTGCTCCTGCTGTTCCTACTGCTACATATCCTGGCAGTACCGATCCCCCCTGCCACTACCTCCTTGCTACGACGGAGATGCGAGGACCTGCAGGGGATTTCTAAACCAATGCCAGATCCACTTCAGACTACATGCAAAGGCATTTCCTTCTGATGATGCAAGGATCACCTTCATAGTCTCTGTCCTTACTGGTATGGTCCTGGCATGGGCAAACCCCATCTGGGAACATCAGGACCAGAGACGCATGACTTACAGTGTTTCCTGCAGACTTTACGCACAGTATTTGAGAAACCTGGGAGAGTCTCTTCTGCAGCTGTATCTCTATTGACCCTTCGCCAAGGAGACACCTCCATGGGCGAGTACCCAATTCGGTTCCGTATCCTGGCGGCAGAGCTGTCCTGGAACAATGAGGCCTTGGTGGCTACCTTCTGGCAGGGACTGTCTTCCAATATTAAAGATGAGCTTTCTGCTCGCGATCTACCACCTACCCTAGATAATGAAATTTTTCTGGCTCCCTGGATTGACATGAGGATCCGGGAACGGTCCCAATTGGTTCGCCGGGACAGAAGACTCCCTAGGCTGGCTCCTACATTCCAGCAACCCCTGCTTCACTTATCAGTTGTTACACCTGAGGAACCTATGCAAGTGGACTAGCTCATGCTGTCAGTCCAGGAGAAACAAAGCAGACGCACTTTGGGACTCTGTATTCTGGCCTTGGAGGCCATTTTGTGCGTTTGTGTCCCCAGAAGCCAAGAAACTCCAGCGCCTAGGATTGGTTGGAGAGACAACACTAGATGGAACGCCGATACGTAAGAAATTCTCTCCCTAATGGTCCATTCCCGTGACTATATTGTCCGGCGAGAAGACACACCGGGCCTCTGCCTACTTGGACTTAAAATTTGCGGCAAACTTTATCCAACAAGACTTAGTGGATTATCTCCAGTTTCCCACAGTCCCCCTGGAGATGCCCCTGGCTGTTGCCTCAGTGAATGGACTTCCTCAGCCCAATCCCATCGTGTCCGAGACCAAGCCACTGAAGCTCCAAGTGGGAGCCCTTCACACTGAACAAATTACATTTCTCGTCTTGCCTAAAGCCGACAATTCTGTTCTGCTGGGTCTGCCTTGGCTCAGGCTTTATGCACCAGTCCTTGATTGGAATTCCAGAGAAATTCTCCAATGGGGCTCCAAATGTCTCCACCGCTGCCTGTTACAGATCTGTCCTGTCCAGCTTCCTCTGCCTCAGTCATTAGTGGGATTACCTACAAATTTTTCTCAGTTTGCAGAAGTTTTCAGCAAGAAGTAGGCTGAGATGCTTCCTCCACCCAAATCTTACGACTGTCCAATTGAACTGGTTCAAAATGCTTCACCTCCCCATGGACGGGTATATTCTCTCTCCTTGCCAGACACCCAGTCCATTTCAGCCTATGTCAAGGAGAATCTGGAGAGGAGTTTCATATGAAAGTCCTCGTCCCCGGTCGGGGACGGGTTTTTCTTCGTTAAAAAGAAAGACGGATCTCTTCGACCTTGCATTGACTACCGTGGTCTCAACCAGATCATGGTCAAGAATAAATACCCATTGCCACTGATACCTGAATTATTTGACCATATACGAGGAGCCAGGGTTTTCTCTAAATTGGACTTGTGTGGGGCTTACAACTAGATCCAAATCTGTACAGGTGACTAGTGGAAGATGGCATACAACACTCGAGACGGGCACTACGAATACCTGGTGATGCCTTTCGGTCTGTGTAACGCTCCCGCAGTCTTCCAAGAATTTGTGAATGATATCTTCCAAGATCTCCTCTATGTCTGTGTTGTGGTCTATCTCGATGATATTTTGATCTTCTCCCCAGATCCGACGACACATCGGAGGCATGTCCGTCAAGTTCTGTTCCGATTAAGGGAGAATCGTCTGTATGCCAAGATGGAGAAGTGCATATTTGAAAAAAACTCTCTGCCCTTCCTGGGCTACATCGTCTCAAATCAAGGCCTCAAGATGGATCCTGAGAAAGTAAAGTCCATCCTGGAATGGCCACGTCCTCAGGGCCTGCCCTCCACGCAGCATTTTTTTGGATTCGCTAACTTCTATCGGCTGATTATCCCAAATTTCTCGTCTCTGATGGCTCCTATCTCTAACTTTATCAAGAAAGCTATGAAGGCCAAGGTGTGGACTCTAGAGGCAGAATTAGCATTTAATAGCCTCAAGAGTGCCTTCACTTCAGCCTTAATCCTCCATCATCCTGACATGTCTCGACAGTTCTCGTTGGAGGTGGACACTTCCTCTGTTGGTGAAGGTGCACTTCTGTTCTAGGGAAGCTTCAAAGGAAAGGCACTAGTCTGTGGCTATTACGCAAGACTTTTTTCTCCCCCAGAGCGCAATTACTCTAATGGGCATCGGGAGTTACTGGCCATCAATTTGGCACTGGAAGAGTGGAGACATCTGCTAGAGGGTGCAGTTCATCCCATTCTGATACACACTGACCACAAGAATCTCACCTATCTCCTGTCGACTCTACGGCTAAACCCCCATCAAGCGAGGTGGTCGCTGTTCTTCACCTATTTCCAGTTTATGATCCACTGCCGTACTGCTGACAAAAATGTGAGGGCCGATGAACTGTCGAGGTCGTTTGAGACAGAGGCCACTGTTAAGACCCCTCAATGTATCATTGACCCGTCCTGCATTGTTACTGCTAATTCCCTGCAAGTTAGAGACATCCCTCCGGGGAGGACTTTTGTTAGTTTGGCAGACAGGAGGAGAATTCTTCGCTGGGGACACAGCCCCAAACTGGCTGGGATTGCTGGTGTTCGTAAGACTCGAGACCTGATAGCTCCTCATTTCTGGTGGCCCGCACTGCCCAAAGATATTGTGGATTTTGCCTCTTCCTGCACAGTCTGTGCTTCTGATAACGTTGCTCACAACAAGCCTGCCGGCCTGCTCCAACCTCTGCCTGTGCCCAATGCTCCCTGGCAGCATATTGCAATGGACTTTGTCACAGATCCTCCCCCCTCAGTAGGATGCAATACTGTCTGGGTGGTGGTGGACCGGTTCTCGAAGATGGCATATTTTATTTTGCTGACCGGCCTACCTTCTGCTCCTCGACTGGCAAGTCTGCTTGCATGGCTTGCCCCTTCATATAGTGTCTGATCGGGAGTTTCAGTTCACCTCAAAATTCTGGAGAGCACTCTGTAAACTCCTAAATGTGAAGTTAGACTTTTCCTCGGCCTACCATCCCCAGTCCAATGGTCAAGTCGAGAGTATTAACCAAATCATGGAGAATTATCTTCGTCACTTTATCTCCATGCAGCATGATGACTGGGTACAGCTTCTTCCATGGGCCGAGTTCTCGTATAACAACCACACAAGCGAGTCCACTATTTCCACACCATTCTATATTGTCTACGGCCAACATCCGCAAATCCCTCTTCCTGTTCCGGCTACATCTCAGGCACCTGCAGGTGACTCTGCATTTGGGGGACTTTCTACAAATCTGCCAGAAGACCTGGTCCTCTATTCTGCTGGCAGTCAATCGCATGTAGCGAAAAGCGGATACACGAAGAAGAGAGCCGCATCAGTTTCTTCCTGGAACCAAAGTCTGTCTGTCCTCAAGGAATATTCAATTGAAACTGCCCTCATACAAATTTGTATTCCCAGGTTCCTCGAACCTTTTAAGATCCTGCAAAAGATAAACCCTGTCTCCTATAAGCTTCGGCTGCCTCCTACCCTCAGAATCCCCAACTCCTTTCATGTGTCCCTCCTGAAACCTGTGGTTCTGAACTGCTAGAGTAAAACTCCTAGTCCTGCAGTTGCTCTCAGCGGTTCTTCTGATATTTTCGAAGTAAAGGAGACTGCAAGAGAGTAGGAGGAAGGACTTTTCACTTAGTGGATTGGAGAGGGTTTGTTTCTGAGGAGAGGTCCTGGGAGCCATAAGAGAATCTTAATGTCCCTACCCCCATGAAGAAATTCCTCTCACGCTCTGAACCCAATAAGAGGGGCGTGACCTCCATGTCCGGGCCAGCATCTCCCTCCCAGCAGACGCCAGCGCTCACGTCCACCCGGCTCTGCACTGGTCTCTAGGGTAGGTGCGCACACTCGTTCCCGGCCTTAAAGAGCCAGCCCGAGTACATGAATATAATTTCAAAATCATCCCCAGATCGCCTTGGACTATAAAAACGGCTTTGCCCTTTCACTCCTTGCCTGGGTGTTGTTGTGTATCCCCATGTTAGTCTTAGAAAATGGTCATATCCTGTTCCCAGTGTTACCGTGCCTTTCTACCTGTATCCTGAGCTGTGTTTGTTCTGGCCGCTTCTAGTGTTGGAGTCGTGTTGTGTCATTTGCCATGTCTACTGTCATACACCACGTCTGGTGTCAAATGCCACGCCTGGTATCATCCGCCACGTTTGGCGTCATCCTACCTCTGAGTTCGATCTGTGCCTAAGCCTCTGCTACTGTCTGGACTCTTACAGGTCCTCTTGTGCTAGGACTTTGCATATACTTTTGTAGACTTATGTTTGGCCAGCTGCTACTTCGCTATGGCGGGGCAGCCTTGTGGGTACACATATCCACGGATCGTGACAAGGGTAACTAAATTTTCAAAAAACTTTTGACATGTCAGAGTGACATGTCAGAAGGTTTGATCGGTGAGGGTCTGAGCACTGAGACCCCTACCGATTGCTAAAACGAAGCTGCAGAAGTGCTCTAGTGAGCACTGTGCCACTTAGTTTCTCATCAGCTTTCATTGGAAAGCAGAGTGAGCAGTGCATGGGACCATAGAATTTCTATTGAGCCCGTACACCACTTGTTAGACTTTCCGAGAATAGCTGATCAGAAACTAAGCAGCACAGCGCTCTCCAGAGCAATTCTGCTGCTCCATTTTAGCGCTCGGTGGGGGTATCATTGCTCGGACCACAACCAATCAAAAATGTTGACATGTCACTATGACATGCTAAAAGTTTTTTGAAAGTTTAGTTACCCTATAAAGATGTTATCCAGGTTTTTTAAATTGATGGCCTATTCTTAGGATAGGCCATCAATATTAGATCATTGCTGGTCCAGCTCTCACCCCCCCCCCCCGCTGATCAGCTGTTTATATCTGATTTATAGCTGATACAGCCACTGGAACTGTATTTCATTGAACTTATGAACAGACTGTAATTTGCAGAGCAGCTGTTTTGTTATATGTGTGAGAACATGAGTTACTGACTTTAACCGGTCACCTTACACGCATATATGCTCTATAATGAATCATCACTTCATTGCCCTTAACACTCCCTTCCAGCTGGACCTCCAGAAGTAGAGTTAGTACATTCCAATATCCACTTCAAGAGAATAGTTCAGAGCCTTCCCAACCAGCTCTTGATACTTCTTGTAGATTCCTTTCCACCATCCTAACATTTTGGGTATCAAATTGCCTTCTAATTTGATCTCTGGATAAACACTAAATGGGTGAGAAGTCCTGGGTTAGGTTTCTGAAGTCCAAAATTAGAGTTTCATTTCAGAACTGTAATGCATTTATTCCACAACCACGCCTTCCATGTTTTCTTCATACATGACCATGCTACTTTCCTCTATCCTGCTCTGTACTGGGGTGAACATGAACCGTCAGGGAATGAGTGAGTCCCAAACCAACTAATAGCTTTGGAGAAGTCCCTAAATGATTCCTTAATATATTAGCCCTTCATTATTTCATTTTTCTGACTGTGGACTAAAGCATACTAGGATTTCACTAGAAAAGGGTGGTGATAGGAACACTGAACCTACAAGGAGGCAGTTTTTCCACTTTTGTGTACAAACCGGTTGGCTCTACAGCATGGTGGCCCAACATTGAGCTTTACCGTTCCCCACTCTGAGGTCTACTAGAAGATCGCGGTCTACTGTTTGGTCACCTTTAACTTAGAGCCATGGTAGATTAGAGACAGCTGGATGATTGTAATAACATTACTTCATTATCAACACCATCATCACATTTTTTCATATTCTTCTGTATATAAGATTTTCATTCATAATAAGATTTTCAGCATTTCCATAACTGATATTCCCTTTCGGGTCATATCCCCCATTCCTAATATTTTTGGATGGAAACTACTTGCTATTTCAATCTCTTTGGATACACACCAGACAGATGATATATATACGGGAGATGTCGGGAAGGGGATAATGGCCAGGCCTGATTCTTGATATCATCTTCATCCTAATCTTTGGCATTTCCTAACATTCTTCTTTAATAAATATTTTTTTTTGATCAGTTCTTAATTTTGTAATGATGGGGGTGGGGAAACAGACAAGTGAGCCCTAATCTACCCGCCACTCAGTCCCTGCCTACTTGCAACGACCCGCCCTAGGTGACGGGGTACAACTGGGCGACGGTCCCTACGCTCAATAAGTGCACGACAGACAAACAGACAAGGGTACACAGAAGCAAAGGGAAATGGGGCAGTTGCCCACGGCAACACCGTGAACAACAAGAGTGGTGAACGAGTCGAGTCAAACCAGGAGTGTACGAGGTACAAAACGCAGAGCAGGAGAGTAGTGAACAAGCCGAGTCAAACCAGGAGTGTACGAGGTACCAAACGCAGAGCAGGAGAGTAGTCACTAAGCCAGGGTCATATGAAGCAGGGTCAAATAGTACAGAAGCTGCAGCAGGGCTAGGAAACCAAACAGAAGAATCACAAGCAAGGAGGAACAGGAAAGGCAGGTATAAATAGACAGAGGGCGGCAGCTAGCTCCGTCTGGCCAGGCTGTGATAGGCTCTCCCACTCCTAAGCCTGCCATCCTGAGTGGTGGAAGATGGAGTCAGTCTCACAGACATAGAAGCAGGTGCAGACTGATTACCTATGGGCGTATACACAGAAGCTGTGCCTGGCAGATCCTTAACAGTACCCTCCCTTTTATGAGGGGCCCCCGGACCCTTTCTAGATGGACCTGGTTTATTGGGGAAACGAAGGTGGAACCTTCTGACCAATACCCCAGCGTGAACATCCCGGGAGGATACCTAAGTCCTCTCCTCCAGCCCGTATCCTCTCCAATGGACCAGGTACTGGAGGGAGCCTTGGACCATCTTGCTGTCCACAATCTTGGCCACCTCGAATTCTACCCCTTCAGGGGTGAGAACAGGGTCCGGAGGTTTCCTCGAGGGAGCCAAGGACGGGGAGCAGCGTTTAAGGAGGGAAGCATGAAACACGTCGTGTACTCGAAAAGATGGGGGCAACTCCAGTCGGAATGAGACAGGATTGAGGACTTCAATGACCTTGTACGGCCCTATAAACCGGGGAGCAAACTTCTTGGACGGGACTTTAAGGCGCAAGTTCTTAGACGATAGCCACACCAGATCTCCGACCATAAACAAGGGGTTAGCAGAACGTCTTCTATCTGCCTGAGTTTTTTGTATGCTCTGGGATGCCTCTAGGTTCTTCTGAACCTGGGCGCAGACTGTGCACAGTTCCCGATGAACGACCTCTACCTCGGGATTGTTGGAACTACCAGGTGAAACGGAGGAGAACCGTAGATTAAACCCAAAATTACAGAAAAAGGGGGAGACCCCTGACGAGTTACTGACCCGGTTATTAAGGGAAAATTCGGCGAGGGGAATGAATGAGACCCAATCATATTGACAGTCAGAGATAAAACACCTTAAATATTGTTCTAGAGACTGATTAGTCCTCTCAGTTTGGCCATTAGTTTCAGGATGGAAGGCAGAGGAGAAGGACAGATCAATCTCCAACTTTTTAGAGAAGGCTCTCCAAAACAAAGAAACAAATTGTACCCCTCTGTCAGAAACAATATTGACAGGGACCCCATGGAGACGCAGGATGTGTTTGACAAACAAGGTAGCTAACGTCCTAGCACAAACCTCACAAGCGGCGACGTAGGCCTTAACGTCTTTAGGCAACCCAGGCCACCAATAGTTTCTGGCAATGAGGTGCTTGGTACCCAGGATGCCTGGATGACCAGATAGTGCGGAGTCATGATTTTCCCTAAGTACCCTTAGCCGGAATTGCAGTGGAACAAACAGCTTGTTCTCAGGAAGGTTCCCGGGAGCTGAACCTTGATCAGCAGCAATATCAGAGAGTAAATCAGAATCAATAGAGGAAATTATTATACCTGGAGGCAAAATACAAGCAGGATCTTCCTCCGAAGGAGGGCTGGCCATGAAACTACGCGACAGTGCATCAGCCTTAATATTTTTAGACCCAGCCCTATAGGTGACCAAAAAGTTGAATCTGGTAAAAAATAACGCCCATCGAGCTTATCTCGGGTTTAGCCTCCGGGCAGATTCTAGGAAAACCAGATTCTTGTGGTCGGTAAGGACCGTTACCTGGTGCCTAGCCCCCTCCAGAAAGTGGCGCTACTCTTCAAATGCCCATTTAATGGCTAAGAGTTCGCGGTTGCCAATATCATAGTTACATCAGTGAGCGAAAACTTCCTGGAGAAGTAGGCACAGGGACGGAGATGGGTGAGGGAACTGGTACCCTGGGACAAGACAGCCCACACTCCCACCTCGGACGCGTCAACCTCCACGACAAATGGCTCTCCCACTCCTAAGCCTGCCATCCTGAGTGGTGGAAGATGGAGTCAGTCTTACAGACATAGAAGCAGGTGCAGACTGATTACCTATGGGCGTATACACAGAAGCTGTGCCTGGCAGATCATTAACAAATTTAGTCATTTATTCCCCAATTATCGTCATCTCTACAGCCTAGCTGATTAATAAACCATCTTAATAAACTGAAATATTCCAATTACACGTGTGTTTTCCTTTAAGTGTGATTCTACTCTGGATTATTTATTGTATAATTCGCCAATATTTTCATATTGAAAATTTGCATGGAAATCAGAAAGAGTTCCAGGAATTTACATGAGAAGTGGGTGTAACAACGCTATAAAAGAAGTCAGGAGCACCTGATCCTCACACAAAGCCAAAAAGCTCAGCGTTCAGAGCACCTCCTCATCCAGAGTCAATCTCTCAGGAAGGATTTGTCAACATAGAATGGAACTTTCCATACAGAATATTTTTGCCCTCATGCTGTATACTGAGTGCTGTGCGGGGATCATAGTAAATCTGATTATTGTAGCTGCCAAAATCATCCAATGGAAAACCCTGAAATCTCTTCGGACCTGTGATAAGATCTTGAGCTGTTTGGTGATTTCGAGAAGCTTGTCCATTTTCAATGTCTTTTTGATTCACTTTCTCTATCAGTTTTATCCATGGCTATATCTAAACCTTGTATTCACAACAACATTGTTGACTAATGGAATGTTCTTTCACTGCACTAATCTCTGGTTTGCGACCGTCCTCTGTGTCTTCTACTGTGTGAAGATTACAAGCTACAACTGGAAGTTCTTCATCTTCTTGAAGACCAAGATCTCCACCCTGGTCCTGTGGTTCCTCCTGGCAGCGTTGATCATTTCTGTATCTTCTAGTCTTTCATTCACTTGGTATTTTTATGACATAAACCCTCAGCATTTGTCTAATAGTTCGGAGGAAACTATAATTGCATACAAAGCAGGTATTGTTCAAAACATTTACCACCAGTTCCTGATAGTCCTTGTTGGGTCATGTATACCATTCGGAATATTTTTGGTTGCAAACTGCCTATTACTTCATTCTCTTTGGCTACACACCAGACGGATGAGGAGCTCGGGATCGGGTTTTCGAAGCCCAAATTTAGAGTCTCACTTCAGTGCTGTGAAGAGTATGAGCTTCTTCTTAGTGTTACAGATCATATACTTTGTTTTCATAAATGTATCATATTCCGGTACTGTTCACGATTACAAAGTTTTGCGTTTGGTCAATTCAATTGTAACCAGCGGCCTTCCTTTCTTGCATTCACTGTACATAATCTGTTCCTGCAAAGAGATCAAGAAGGCGTTGATCTCAATGTGCCGTTGTCCTACAAGATGTGCACAAGGGTCAAATTTTCAGTAATGGGGATTTCGAATTTCGAAAATTGTAATTGGTAATGGTAACAATGTAGTCAATGCAAAGTCAACGATAATAAATGTATCTAGATATTTTATTCTAAGCATGTACATTGTTTTTATATACCAGACCTTATATTTGCTTTGCATAGAACATTTACTTTCTAGAAGGATGTTCTCTATCTGATTTTCCTTCTCTAACGTTACCACCACCGACAAGATGCTGGAAATTTTTTTGCTACAAAATTACTAGTAAAATCTGCACCTAAATTGAATTGCAGCCTTAGTTTACTTTATCGATACCATTTGGTCTAAACCAAAGCATGGAATATTACAAAGCTGATTATTCTAACATATACCATAACAAATGTGATAAAATCCACTATATAGTCAGTAACCAGGAGAAGAATGTAGTTCCAACCTAGTGTTTTAATATTTCTATCTTCTCCCATAATCCTCTGCAGCATATCACACACTTTTTGATTTGTAGATACAGTACCTGTCTGTGATGACTTTTGTAGTATGCAGCCCCCCATCTCTCCACTCACTGTACATCATCTCTTACAGCAGTGAATGAACTTGTAACTTTTGGGATTTTTTTAGTTGATCTTTTTGACTGTAATCCCAATATCATAAACGTCAATTTGTCTTAATTTAAGAGTTATCTCGAAAAAATATATGTGTATATCCAGTGCTGACCTAATGTTAGGTGCTACCCCGTGCAATACCTTATATCGGTGCACCCCTCCCCAGATGGTGTACGGTCATACAGTGTACAGATAACAATATAGTGTCTAACCAAAGAGGACCTGTCACTAGGTCATATAAGTTGAACTGGTTAACTGACCTAAATAGCGCTGTCTCCCTGATTTCAGCTCCGTTTTTTTTATCCTGGATTCCCCTATTCCAGAGATATGGCCTTTTATTGGCCCCCCTATATGCTAACTTGCAGTAGTTAGCCAACAGGGTGGAGCTACCCTCTGATGCTGACCAATCAGCGCAATGCTTCTTGAGAATAGTTCACGCCCGGTTGGCTAACTACAGCAAATTATCCTAAGGGAAGCCAATACAACAGGGGGCCATATCTCTGGAACTGGGGGGGTCCAAAAAAACCAAACCAGTGCTGGAATCAGGGTGTAGTATTATTCAGGTCAGTTAACCAGTTCAACTTACACAACCGAGTGACAGGTC
The DNA here is from genome assembly GCF_050947455.1 of Rhinoderma darwinii. NCBI lineage: Eukaryota > Metazoa > Chordata > Amphibia > Anura > Rhinodermatidae > Rhinoderma > Rhinoderma darwinii. Next base: position 11,116,662 of record NC_134690.1, on the reverse strand, counting down.
CTCTTTAACAGTGTCATATAGTATGGTGCCCAAATAAGAGTGCCATACGTTGGCAAATAACACTTTCATAGAGTTGCATAAATAACAGCGCTATACGGTACTGCCACCACTTCTGAAAAATATAATCTACTGTACAGTACCCATACCACACAATGCCAAAGTAAATTACACCATACAGTGCACAAATAATACCATCAAACAGTGGCCAAATACCATAAAGTAATCTAATAACAATGCCATACAAAGTTTAAATAAAACTTCTATACAATTAAAGGGATATTACAGTCAGAGAAAGCTGGTCTTCATTATTCATAAATGACCAGACAAACATTTTTGCAGTTCACAAAATTTAACTAATTTCCAGCAGCGAAAAGACGTTATGATCCCAAATTTCGACCATCCAAGTTTATGTTTACAGATTGTTTCTAAGAGAGACGTCGTGTAGTCCATTTCCACAAGTCGGCCGGGCATGACACACACATCCATCCATCTATCTATCCATCCATCCATCCATCCATCCATCCATCCATCCATCCATCCATCCATCCATCCATCCATCCATCCATCCATCCATCTATCTCTCTCTCTCTCTCTCTCTCTCTCTCTCTCTCTCTCTATCTATCTATCTATCTATCTATCTATCTATCTATCTATCTCTCTAAAGTCCAAATCAGCATGTTGATAAAAAAAAAATATTTTAATATGTTTGAGATGAAAATATACCTTTAACTAAAGCCTTTATGATGTACAGAAGCTGTGCCCGCGCAATCAACAGCAGGAGCACAGATGTGATTTAACAGTCAGGCTCCTGCTGTACTGGCTAGGACCAAAAAAGTTGCAAAAAATTAAGGTGGAGTTGCTGCTTTCTTTTCATTTCCCTCTCAAAAAAGCAATATTAAAATTTGATTCATAAATTATACGTAGCCCAAAATATAAACAATCAGAACTTCAAATTGTCCCGCAAAAAAATCGAAATAAATGATTGGTTTTTGGAGTGCCACGACTAAACAAAAAAACTTAAAACGTAAATAATAAGTACTAAGATTAACATTTAATATGCCAGAGGCATCTGTGCGGCTGCAAGTGAATGTCTGACTGTGAACCTGGAGGATCAGAGGATTCTCTAGTACTCTGGTGGACCAGTAAGCCCAGCGTAATGTAGGCGCAGCCGTAATGAAGGAAGCGCATGACTAGGTGTTTGGGAGTTTTAGGCTGCTATGTTTTGGCTACTAGGTTTTAGACTATGTTATAGGGATTGGAGGGCTAAGGAAAAGGGGGCATGGGGCAAAATGTATCTATATGTGGTGGGTGGAGAGTAAAGTATATAAGTCCATGCGGGGAAGAGGCAGCCCTCTTTCCCGCTGGACAACAGGAGAAAAATGTGTCCTGTTATTACATTTAAAAAATATATATATATCAATAATTTTGCACTTACGTGATGGATGCGGCGATGGAGACGACGATGGCCAGGATCCGGGATGCAGCGATGCAGCACGGCTTGGGATGGCTGGATGCGCTGTTTGCCGGGGCTCTTCCTCCGGTTCCAGCGGCTGGAGAGGAGAGTGAGGGACGCAGCAGCAGGCGTTCCAGGCCTCAGGAGAGGCCTTCATCTGCAGAGACGCCTCGGTCTGGTCGGCGCCGAGGGAGCCCCTCCAGGGACCCTCCTTCTCCTGCTGGTGCGGAGCTGCACCCTGGCGGCAGTCCACGGAGGTCAGGGAGGAATCCCATCAGGCGGGCGAGACCGGAGGTGACAGGAGGGGGGGGGGCCGCGGCGGCCATCTTCCTACCTCCTGTCTTCAACAACAACGCCGGAAGTGGAGGCGGGACCGGATGCGCGCGCAAGACCGGATGCGCGCACAAGACCGGATGTGCGCGCTGGACCGGATGCGCACGCAGGTCCGGAAGTGACGGCTTTCTCCGGCGCCGATGCTCCAGGTGCCGGAGGAGCTCTTCTTACAGACGCCATGACACCAGCACCGACCCGCAGGAAGAGGCGGGCGGCATCTAGATGGGGAGCGAGATCGCCTCCTGCAGGATCAGGGAGGCGTGCGGCGGCAGCGACCGGAGGTACCCGGGCAGCTTCTTGGAGTGACGCCGGGCCCCATCCGGACGAGGGGGGCAGCGGTCTGCTATACAGGCAGCGACGACAACAAGAAGATTTATTTTTGACAGCCCTGCAGAAGGACTGGATCGGCAGGGCTGTCGGTCTGAATATGCCACGCCACCAGGGGGTGGCAGGATCGTGGACGGGCCGCATTCCGCGGGGCCTAGAACATCAGAGACTGGAAGTGCGGGGAGCTACGGGGAGCGTGGGGTGCAGGAGCACCACTCCCCAGGATCGTCACGACCGACGCCGGGCTCATCCGGAGTGGTGGACGCGTCCGCTGGGAGGTCACCTCAGGGACGGCCGGGTGAGTCTACCACGGATGTGGTGCCGGGGATGTGTGTGGGGGGGATGTGGGGGGGATGTTGTCAATGTCTCAAATGCATTTGATGTTTAGAGGGATGCAGGAGTATTTTATGAGAATTGTGCCAGGCGTAGAGCAGTCGCCAGCGAGGGTATGGGGCGCTGCTAGTGAGGCGTCTGCTAGTGCGGCAGGGAGTGCGGTTGCTAATGAGGCGAGTTCTGGTGCAGTTGCGGCAGGGATTGCGGGTGTCAGTGAAGTGGCGCCGGTTGTGGGTGCCGTAGTGGCTGTGGAAAAAGCGGTTGACGCGGCGGCTAGTACAGCTAAGAAAGTGGTGGAGGATGTGCGTTTGGCTGACGCGGCTAAAGGTGAGGTTTATGTGTGTTTTGAGGGCCCGCTGGGGGCACATTTGAAGGTGGAGATTAGGGAAAAGATATGGAAAGATGAATATGTTGAGATTTTTTCTTTGCTGCCGTTAGAGAAGTTTAATTTGGACCGGTGGAAACCGGATGAAAGTAAGAAGGAGGAGGAGGAGCGGCGGCGGTATCGCTTGATTCCTCGGACTTTTGCGAATTGGCTGCAGGCCTTCGCTATTTTGGCTAGTGTGGTGGGTGAGAAGGCGCCGGAGAACTGTTCGGCGCTATTCTGTTATATGGATTCAGTAGGGGAGGCGTATCGTGTGTACGGTGGTAATGCGTGGTTGCGGTATGACGAACAGTTTCGTCAGCGGAAGTCGGTGCGCCCGTCGTTGCGATGGGATCACAAGGATATCAGTTTATGGATGCATCTGATGTCTGCGCCAAAACAGGGGCAGCAGCCCTTTCGGGATGCGGCCGGCGGTCAGGGGTCAGCAGCGGGTCGGTCAGGATCCTCAGGAAAAGGGTGTTGCTGGCAGTATAATGAGGGGCATTGCAAGTTCGGCCCAGATTGTAGGTATAAGCACGAGTGCTCCGGTTGCGCAGGCGCCCATGGTTTGTCCAGATGCTTCAGGAAGCATAAGGGCAGGCAGGGAGATGCTGAGCAGAAGAGGGGCGACGCCGGTGAGGGTGGAAAGGATGCTCCCGTTTTTAAGGGGCTATCCAAATAGGAAAGTGGCGGAGTTGTTGTGGTTAGGTTTTTCAGAAGGTTTTCGGATTCCTTGTACGTCGGCTGGACGTGATGGGGTGGTCCGTAATTTGTCGTCTGCTTTGGCGCGGCCTGATCTGGTTACGGATAAGCTGCTGAAGGAGGTGGCTTTGGGCCGCATGGCGGGGCCGTTTTCCTCCACGCCTGTTCAGAGTTTGCGGGTTTCCCCGTTAGGTTTGGTTCCTAAAAAGGAGGTGAATAAATTCCGCCTTATTCATCACTTGTCTTATCCGGAAGGCGAGTCGGTGAATGACGGCATTGATCCGGCCCTGTGCGCGGTCAGTTACACTAACTTTGATGCGGCGGTTGTTTGGGTTCGGAAATAGGGGAGGGGCTCTCTGTTAGCAAAAACTGACATTGAGGCTGCTTTTCGTTTATTGCCGGTGCATCCGGATAGTTTTTGTTTGCTGGGATGTTATTGGCAGGAGGAATATTTTGTGGATTGTTGCCTCCCGATGGGCTGCTCCATTTCATGCGCTTATTTTGAGATGTTTAGCACGTTTTTGGAGTGTGTTGTCCGTCGGGAGGCGCAGGTGCAATCTGCCCTGCATTATCTGGATGATTTCCTGTTTATCGGGCCGCCAGGTACCTATGTGTGTGTGCAGGATTGCTACACACTATGGAGAGAGTGGCAAAGGATTTTGGGGTACCTCTGGCGCCTGAAAAAACTGAGGGACCCACGACGGTCATTAAGTTTTTGGGAATCATGATTGATTCAGATAATATGGAGTGTCGCTTGCCTGATGATAAGTTGCTGGAGATGAGAGGGTTGGTGGTGAGTGCGCTGTGCAGGAAGAAGATCCAGTTGCGGGACTTGCAATCCTTGTTGGGGCATTTGAATTTTGCTTGTAGGATTATGCCCATGGGGCGGGTGTTTTGCAGGCGATTGGCGAGTGCTACCGCAGGGGTGCATTCTCCTCATCATTTCATTAGGTTGTCGGCGGAGTTGAAAGCTGATTTGTTGGTGTGGGGGGAGTTTTTGCAGAGCTATAATAGGCGGTCGGTGCTCATGTATCAGCCGGTGTCTAGTGTGGACTTGGAGCTGTATACTGATGCATCAGGTGCGTGTGGATTTGGGGCTTATTTCCAGGGGCAGTGGTGTGCGGGAGTTTGGCCAGATGCATGGCATGAATGTGGTTTTGTCCGTAACTTAGCTCTGCTGGAACTGTTCCCGATTGTGGTGGCTGCGGAGTTGTGGGGGGATTGTCTGCGAGACCGGAGAGTGCGTTTCGTATGTGACAATCTGGGTGTGGTTCAGGCTGTTAATGCGCAGACAGCTAATTCTCCGCCAGTCGTGCGACTATTGCGACATTTAGTTTTGAGAGGTTTGATGTTGAATGCGCATTTTGTGGCAGTGCATATTCCTGGGGTGCTGAATTCTGTGGCTGATTCCCTTTCTCGTCAACAGTGGGACAGGTTTCGTCTGCTGGCGCCGGGGGCGGAGTCTCATGGCCTGCCTTGTCCAGAGCATCTGTGGAAGGTGGTGTGACAATGGCGATGTCGCTCGTGTAAAGGTCGGTTAGTGCGGTTACGTGGCAGAGGTACAGTGCGGTATGGCAGGTATGGGAGGCTTTGTTGGAAAATGCGCAGGCAGGTATTGCAGATCGGCCGGCGTGTTTGCTGTATTTTATAGGAAATGCGTACAGTGAGGGAGCGTCTGCAGCAACGGTTGCTCGGAGTTTGTCGGCCTTGGCTTTTTGGTTTAAGAAGAAAGGTGAGGAGGATGTGACTAAGTCCTTTCTGGTCATGCAGGCAATGAAGGGTTTCAGGAGGGGTTCCGCAGTTAGGGACCACAGGAAGCCGGTGTCATTTGAGCTGTTGGTAGCGATTTGTGATTTGTTGAAGGATGTTTGTGTTTCGGGGTTTGAAGAGCGGCTATTTACACTGGCCTTTTCTTTGGCGTTCTTTGGGGCGTTCCGGATATCGGAGTTGGTGTCGGCCAGTAAGAGGGTGGCAGGGGGTTTATTGTACGCGGATGTGGATTTGGATGGCTCCTGCCTTTCTTGTTTGCTTCGTAGATCTAAGACAGATCAGGAGGGAAGAGGTTTTGTGGTGCGTTTGTATGAGTTAACAGGGTCGCAGGTGTGCCCGGTCCGCTGTTTTCGGGAGTTTGTTGCAGCGAGGCCTGAGGGGCCGGAGTCCTTGTTGGTTCATGCAGATGGGTTGTCCTTGTCAAAATTCCAGTTTTCACAAGTGTTCAAGAAATGTATCCTGTTGTCTGGCAGAGGTGGAGCAGGTTTTAGCTCTCATTCTTTTAGAATTGGCGCAGCTACGGAAGCAGCTCGGTGGGGTTTATCCCCGGCGATGGTTAAGAAGATCGGTAGGTGGGAGTCAGACCGATATAGGTTGTATGTGCGGCCTCACTTACTTTGAGGTGGGGGTGATAAGATGTGCTGGAGGTGGATATGTTTTGTTACATTGCTTTTTTTTTTTTGTTTAAAATGCAGGTCCCTGCTTGATCTGGATTATTGGGCACTCCTACGTGCACTGGGAAGGTGTGCGTGCAGATGTTCGTCCGGCCGGACGGCAGTTGGGCATGGATCACTCAGAGGTTCAGGTCAGATGGTTGGGTCTGCGGGGCATGCTGTGGTGTAGGTTGCTACCAGAGGTCCAATTTTATGCAGGTTTGGACAGGGCGCCGGATATTTTAGTGGTGCACCTTGGCGGTAATGATTTGGGCATTCGGTCGTCCAGGGATTTGGTGAGGGATGTTAAGATCGATCAGTTGCGGTTATGGTCGTCTTTTCCAGGAGTGGTGATCGTATGGTCGGATATTGTGGCTCGCAAGGTGTGGCGGCAGGCACGTTCCGTCCATAGTTTGAATAAAGCGCAAGCAAAGGTGAACAAGGTGGTTGGTAGGTTTGTGGCACGCAATGGCGGTGTTGTGGTGCGGCATAAGGAGTTGGAGGGCAGAGAGGTAGGTTTCCTCAGGGCGGATGGTGTTCATTTAAACGAGGTGGGTCTTGATATGTGGACCCTGGACATCAAGGAGGGCATGGAGAAAGCCCTGCAGTTGTGGAGGGACAATCATGTGTAAGGGGTCACACATGATTGTCGTGGCGGTAGGAGGAGGGGTCTTTGGAGGCACGTAATGGTAAGAAGGAGAAGCAACAATGGAGATTGTTGCAAGAGAACTCGGGGCGTTTAACCCTGGATAGTATTGGAGGGCTGGGGAGTGGTTACCCAGCTGATATGGCATATATTCCTGATGGGCAGGGTCCCCAGGAAGGGAGAGAGAGGTCTTGGACATGATTGGTGCCCTCGGGTCAGGTGCAGAACGGCTGTAGGGTAAGAGGTCCAGACCTAATAAGGAAACGATGGAGTTTGTTATTTAATGATTGAAGTGCCTTCAAGGATCCTTTATCTGGAGTTGGGAAATAGAGCAGGATGTTATCATGGAGTGTTATGATGTGTTTTATGGTTATGCTCTTTTATCAGAAAAAGGTGTGTGTTTAATAAATGGCTGCTGTGGCCTTTACACCAAAATTCATGTGTGGTCTCTTATTGGGGTTTGGGGGGTGTAAGGCTGTAGACAGCGAAAGTCATCAAACATACCTTAAGTCAAGTCTGACCATACTTTCCTGGCACTGCCACCTGTTCCTGTTGATGTCCCGCCATGTATTTTGCATGCTGTTCAGATTTGCATGGGAATGAAACATGTTCCTATAATTTACATGAGTTATAGCCAAAAGAGAACTATAAAGAAGCCATTAGGACCTGATCCTTACACAAAGCCGACAACAAGACGGTGGAGACCAGAGAAGTAACGGAAGAAAGAAAGATCAACGCGCACATTATGGAATTTCTCCTTCAGTTTATTTTTCTTCTTGTTCTCTGCATTGAATGCTTCATTGGGATAACACTAAATATCACCATTGTGATTGCTAAATACATCAAATGGAAAACTCTGAAGTCTTTTCAAACCTGTGATAAGATCCTGAGTTGTTTGGCCATTTCCAGATCCTTGTATCTTCTTAATGAGATTATTTTTGAAGTAGTCCAAGAAATAAATCCTTGGTGGTTGGATTTCGATGTTGTTTTTTTGATAATGTTTTCACACATAATGTTTCTGTACTACACTAATCTCTGGTTTGCCACCGTCCTCTGCGTCTTTTACTGTGTGAAGATCACAAACTACAACTGGAAGTTCTTAAACTTCCTCAAGACCAAGATCTCCACCCTGGTCCGATGGCTCCTTCTGACTTCTCTTATGATCTCTGTCATTTTTAGTCTTTTCTATGGGTGCTACATTTATGGCTTATTACCACAGAATGTTGATTCTGAATTACACGATTCACACAAAAATATATCGGAATATGTGGACAATAATGATTTTGACTCTCACATTTTATTCGGGATGTTCTTCACTGGGTCAATTCCACCATTTTTTATATTTTGTGTTGCAAATTTCCTGTTAATTCATTCTCTTGTGACGCACACCCGGCGTGTGAGGAGCAGCGGGTCGGGTTTTCAAAGCCCAAACTTAGAGTCTCACTTGAGTGCTGTGAAAAGTATGAGCTTCTTCTTACTGCTGCAGATTATATTTTTTCTATGTATGACTGTTTATAATTCCGGGTTTTTATTGGATAGTAAAGTTCTCTTTTTCATCAACTCAATAGTCATGTGCAGCTCTCCAGTTCTCCATTCCCTCTACATCATCTTGTCCAGCAGTGAGATGAAGAAGACGGTTCTCTCATTGTTCTTTGGTCTTAGGAAATGTTCATTTTCTGAAGAGCAGATTTAATACAATTTTTTCAATCGCAATGTTATTTACTTAGAATCCTTTTACACCGGCCTATATTGGTCGAAAAAATGAGCACCAATCAATGACACAGCTAGTTGATCAGCGCTGAAGGAGCTATGACGTCATCGGCTGATCATGGTCCTGATTATACAGGACAATGATCGGGAACATCATATTAACGCTCGTTTGACAATTGATTTGTGTAAAATGGCCCTTAGTGTTTGTATGTTGCCTTTTTCTAGGATAATAATGCATTTTATACAAATTATTTTATAGTCTTTAAGTCAGTTTTTTGGTTTTATTGTCTGTATAATACAGCGCCTGAACAAGAGTTAGGCTATGTTCACACAGAGTTTCTTGACGAGTTTTTTGACGGGGAAACCGCGCCAAAAAACTTGTCAAAAACGGCCTGAAAATGCCTCCCGTTGAGTTCAATGGGAGGCGGGGGCGGTTTTCTCCCGCGAGCGATAAAACCGCCTCTCGGGAGAAAGAAGCAACATGCCCTATCTTCGGGCGTTTCCGCCTCTGACCTCCCATTGACTTCAATGGGAGGCAGAGAAAGCGTATTTTGCGGTGTTCTATGCCCACGACTCTCAATGGCCGCGGGCGAAAAACGCAGCGAAAGTCGGCGTGCAGGGAGAGGAAAATCTGCCTCAATCTTCCAAACGGAATTTTGAGGCAGAAATTCCGCCTGCAAAAAAACTCTGTGTGAACATAGCCTTATAGTGTTTTTTTTTAACTTTACAACAATAATAATAGAGTGCAAACACGTTCACAGAATAAAACAAGTCCACCCATCTACCTACCCCAAACCCACTTCTCTCAGTGCAAGAGGTGAAAAAAAAAGTTCAGGGAAGCCAGAGTTCTTTACCAAATTACCCAAAAGTCGTATTTGCCTTTATTGCAACGGCTTCGTTTCTAAAGGGCAAGGGTTTAGTTTCTCAAAGCCACTCACTTAGCTTGTTTTTAGATCTTTAGAACCCAACTTCTAGGCTCAGACCTTTTAAAACCATAGCAGACTGTAAATGTAGAGGTGTGTATAGGTTCAGACAGCACCAGATATGTGGAAAGATGGGGTTTTGCATGGATAGGGGCCCAACCCGAAGATGAGTATAAAAGAGTATCCGGCACACCAATTTTGAAACAAAAGGTATTTTTTATTTTGTTTTTTATGCCAGTGGCAGAGTGCGATGTTTCGGTCTAAGCGACCTTCATCAGGCACTGAGCCGTGCTGGAAAACTGCATAGACGAGCGCTAGTGGTGCTGATAGCGGCTGGCTGCTGTGTCATGGCGTAAATGTAGAGGGGGAGGCTGAGATGAAGACCATAAATTACTACTGGTATTGTGGGCCATAAAGAGTAATATTGATACACGAACGAGGTGACAAGTGTAAGGAATGGGGTGGGGTAAATTGAACAAATCTTCATATCAGCGGGAATAGAAATATTAAAAACGTTGTTACCTCCTCCCAATGCATAAAAAGCTGTAGACAGCGCCACATTAAGTGAATCCAATCTGTTTCTGCCCCCAAAGATTTTGGACAATTATCAAAATCTCTTTTGCCTGTTTAATGATAAAAACTTGGTTGAATATTCATAAATTATTCCCTAGATATTCCAAATTGATCCAATGACTATTTGGTTTGAGACCTAAGTAACAATTTCTTACACTCCTCTTTCAAAAGGGATTTATAATATCCTCGAAATTAAACCCTCTCGGTAACCGTTCTCCACTCTGGCCATAAGATGAGGGTCCTGAACAGTGAACACCCCTCTATTCACTCACAATTTCCTAAATAGGTGTATGAAAAGAGATTTTCATACACCTATTCCTCCAAAAGGGTTATAATCCATCTGCCACTGATGGGCTACATTATTATGTCCGATTCTGGGCCTGAAAGATCAGAAGATTCTCTAGTACTCTGGTGGACCAGTCTGACCATACTTTTTTGGTACTCTCACAGGATCCTGTTGATGTTCCGCCATGTTTTCTGCATGTGGTATATTTCTGCATGTGGTATATTTTTGCATGGGAATCAAACATGTTCCTATAATTTAAATGAGTTATATCCAAAAGAGAACTATAAAGAAGCCATTAGGACCTGATCCTTACACAAAGCCGAGAACAAGACGGTGGAGACCAGAGAAGTAACGGAAGAAAGAAAGATCAACGCGCACATTATGGAATTTCTCCTTCAGTTTATTATTTCTCTTGTTCTCTACATTGAATGCTTCATTGGGATGACACTAAATATCACCATTGTGATTGCTAAATACATCAAATGGAAAACTCTGAAGTCTTTTCAAACCTGTGACAAGATACTGAGTTTTTTGGCCACTTTCAGAACTTTGTATCTTCTTTATGGGTTTATTTTCGAAGTGATCCTTAAAATAAATCCTTGGTGGCTGGATGACATTGTTGCTCTTTCGATAATGTTTTCAGACATAATGTTTCTGTACTACACTAATCTCTGGTTTGCCACCGTCCTCTGCGTCTTTTACTGTGTGAAGATCACAAGCTACAACTGGAAGTTCTTCATCTTCCTGAAGACTAAGATCTCCACCCTGGTCCGATGGCTCCTTCTGACTTCTCGTGTGATTTCTGTAATTTTTAGTCTTCCCTCCGCGTGGTATATTTATGGCTTATTACCACAGAACGTTTTACATGATTCAGACAAATAAAATATATCGGAATATGTGGATAATAATGATATTAACTCTCACATTTTATTCTGGATGTTCTTCGCAGGATCAATTCCACCATTTCTGAAATTTTGTGTTGCAAATTGCCTGTTAATTCATTCTCTTGTGACGCACACCCGGCGTGTGAGGAGCAGCGGGTCGGGTTTTCAAAGCCCAAACTTAGAGTCTCACTTGAGTGCTGTGAAAAGTATGAGCTTCTTCTTACTGCTACAGACTTTATTTTTTCTATGTATGACTCTTTCAACTTCAGTTTTTTTTATTTAATAGTCAAGTTCCCTTTTTAATCAACTCAATAGTCATGTGCTGCTCTCCAGTACTCCATTCCCTCTACATCATCTTGTCCAGCAGTGAGATGAAGAAGATGTTTCTTGTTTTTTGGTCTTATGAAATGTTCATTATCTGAAGAGAAGATTTATTAAAATAATTTTTTCAATCTCAATGTTATTTACTTATTGTACGTATGTTGCTTTCATCAAGAATACTAGTGCACTTTATATACGTGTAAATATTTTTTGTCTTTAATCAATTAATACCGAAGATATTTTAAGCCTTAATGACCAAGCAAGTTTTTAAGTTTTTCCATCGTCACATTCCAAGAGCTATAACTTTTTTATATTTCCGTAGATATCGCTATATAATAACTTTTTTTTGCGGGACAAGTTGTATTAATAGCGACATTTTGTGGTACATATAATTTATTGATTAACTTTTTATTTACTTTTTTAGTGGGGTATAGTAAAGAAAAAAACATTATTTTTTGTCTTAAATTTACGCTGTTTACCGTGTGGTATAAATAAGCTAATAACCTTATTCAGAGGGTCGCTACGACTGCGGCGATACTACATTTATATACGTTATTTATGTTTTACTACTTTTACACAGTAAAAACAATTTTTTTTCAAAGTTATTAGTTTTTGTGTCGCTATATTTTAAGATCCATAACTTTTTTATTTTTCCACTGATGCAGGTGTATAAGGCTTTTTGTTTTAAGGGACAACTTGTAGTGTTTATTGGTACCATTTTGGAGTACATGCGACTTTTTGATCACTTTTTATAAATTTTTAAGGTTCCGTTTTTTGTGTCCAGTGTGTATATAAAAAAAACACTGCTCTGAACAAGAGTTATAGTGTTTTGTTTTTTTTTTTTAAATTTGCATTAATAATAACAGAGTACAAAAATTTACGTGGAATAAAGCAACTCCACCTATAGTTTGTTTTAGATGTTTAGCGCCCAACTTCCAGGCTCAGAGCTTTTAAAACAATAGCAGATTATAAGGGTATGTGCACAGACAAAATAAAAACGGAAGGGAAAACAGCTCCTGATTTTCAGACGTTTTTTTAATCAAAGTCGCGTTTTTCGCAGCGTTTTTAACGGCCGTTCTTGGAGCTGTTTTTCTATAGAATCTATGAAAAACGGCTCGAAAAACGGCTGAAGAAGTGACATGCACTTCTTTTTCGCGAAAAAACGGCCGTGTAAAAAACGCCCCGTCGGAACAGAACGCCGTTTTCCCATTGAAATCAATAGGCAGATGTTTGGATGCGTTCTGCTTCAGATTTTTTGGAATCTGAGAGTTCACACTTCGTTTTGTTTAGGCGTATTTCTGAGCGTGAACGCTTTGAAAAACGCCTGGAAAAACTCTAGCAAAATTCCTACAATTAGCTTCCCATTGAATTTAATATAAAACACACTGTGCTGTCCCAGAGTAGGTATATTTTTACGCTGCTGTATTAAAAAAACACCTCATAAAAAAGAAGTCTCGTAAAAAGAAGTAGCATGTTATTTCTTGAGGCGTTTTTGGGGCTCATTTTCCATTGACACTATGAAAAAGCCTCAAAAAAGCCTAAAGAAACCCCTCCAAATGAGCTTCAAATAAAAAAAACAGCTTCATTTTCAGCTTTAAAAACCGCCATGAAATTAGAGTCTGTTTTCCTTTAAAAACAGCTCCGTAATTTTCAGCCACTTCTTGTACGTCTGAACATACACTCACTCCAGAGTGGGAGACTGAGATGGCAACCAACAATTACCACTGGTATTGCAGGCCACAAAGGGTAATATTGATATACGAACGAGGTGACAAGTGTAACGCGAGGGAAGGGGGGGGGGGGGTTGTCGGATAATTCCCAAAGTATACAATTCTTGATATCAGCAAGAATATTAATATCAAAGACATTATTACCTCGTCCTGATACATAAAAACTTAGGACAGTGCAACATTAAGTGAATCCCATCTGCCTTTGCCCCCAAACATTTTGGACAATTAGCAAAATCTCATTTGCCTATTTAATGTAAAACTTGGTTGTATATTCGTGATTTGTTAGCCATTGTTCCTCACATATTCCAAAATCGAACCAAAGACCATTGGGTCTAAGATCTAGGTAACAATTCCTTACACTCCTCATTAATAAGTAATTATATATCCTGGAGAAGCCACTAGTAAGGAAATCTTAAACTCTCTTGCCTTACGGTGTAATTAAATATATTTTTATTAGAAAGAAAAGTTACAATAATAAGTTAGAGATAGAGAAGTAGGAAATAAGAAAGACGTGGCCACGGAGATCCTCTCAAGTCAGACAGAAGATCTCATGATTGACTTTTAGATGAACCTTTTAAAGGTCTTGTAAAGGGTTTGCCTGACACAGGTTCTGTGTCGACGCCCGGGGTTAATCAGCCCTCATCAGCTCCAAGGTCTGCTAGAGTGACGCGATCTGTTACCACTCAGGCTTGCAGGCTGAGGAGAGGGAGAACCTATCACAGCCTGGCCTGACGGTTCTAGCTCCCGCCCTTGGTCTATTTATACCCTCACTTGCAGCTTGCTCCTTGCCTGTGATTGTCTGTTTTCCTGGCTCTGCGATTCCTGCTATTCACCCGATTGACCGCTGTTACTTACTTGACCCTGACTTGCCTGACTATTCTCCCGCTCTGATTTTGCTACTACGTACTCTCCTGGTTTAATTCGGCTCGTTGACCACTGCCTGTTGCTCACGGTGTCTCCGTGGGCAACTGCCCCAACCCCCCTTGCTTCTGTGTGCCCTTGTCTTGTGTTGTCTGTCTTGCACTTACTGAGCATAGGGACCATCGCCCAGTTGTACGCCGTCACTTAGAACTTGCCGCACAAGTAGGCAGGGACTGAGTTGCGGGTAGATTAGGGTTCACCTGTCCGTCTCCCTACCCCAATTCATTACAGGTCTTTTCTGGGCAGCTGCCATCAAGGATATGCATAATAATAACACATTATTCTACGTACAAGTTTGTGTTGCCAGAACTGCACGTCAATCTGCAGCGAACTCGAAAATATTATCTCAGCATGACCTCCACTGCTATCCACCCATAGGGAGGGATAATCAGCAGACATAATTGATAAAGATTCCTTCTTTATCTTACTAAAACCTCATGACATTCCAGGAAAACAGGAGAAACATATAAGATATGTGTATATATACAATTTCAGCCTCACAGCCTTGTAAATTGTATGTGGGTGCGGACCTGCCCAGGTCAGGGCTAACAGACCTGCTGTAGTAAGGTCCAAAAATCAGGCAGCACTCCAAGGTATAAGCAAGGTAGAAAAAGGTGCTTTATTGGTCCATACAAAACACGACGTTTCAGCTCAACACCGGAGCCTTTTTCAAGTGAAAAAGGCTCCTGTGTTGAGCTGAAACGTCGTGTTTTGTATGGACCAATAAAGCACCTTTTTCTACCTTGCTTATACCTTGGAGTGCTGCCTGATTTTTGGACATATATATATATATATATATATATATATATATATATATATATATATATATATATACAGTATATATATGGCATAAGCATTTAATATTGGCAATTGTTTATTAGCAAAGCTCTCGCTGGCTCCCGACCACTTTCTGGTTAGGTGGTCAGGAATTACGGAAACAGTCAAGCTCATTGAGTTCCCTTAGTTCTGTAACTACCGAGTTCCGGAAACAGCATAGCTTGCCATGCTACGCTGTTTCAGTAACTCCCATTCACTTCTATGGGAGTTACAGAAACAGCGTAGCTCAGCGAGCACTCGGCTGTTTCCGTAACTCCCGACCACCTAATCAGGAAGTGTCCGGAAGGCTGCGGAGCCGAATAAGCTAGAACGGGCTTTAGGTGGTCCCGTTTTATAGATAGGTGTGGGTCCCAGAGGTGGGACCCGCATCTTTTGGACTTTTATGGCATATCCTGTGGATATGTCACAAATGTTCAAGATGGGAAAACACCTTTAATGCTGCTTTTATGAGCTTTTGAAAGTACATAGAAGACAAGTGCACAGAAAGATGCGAAACGCATAATGTCAAAAAACAAGAACACTCAACCAAGCTTTTGTTGAGCTAATCCACAAGAAGGGGTCCCACTCTAGTTTGACAAACTTCAATATTAATCCTTGAAGCTCTCTTACCCTCTGCAAATGTCTTGATACAATATCAGAGCTATAGGAAACATAAAAACAGCATTCATTCCCCGCCAACACACACACACCACCCCACGCGGCCAGTAAAATAAAAAGAATCCGCTATCCTATTGTGCAAAGCCACCCTGTTTAACCGTGCCAGTTCCAAAGACATCTCTGTAAGGACATTCGATGTTTCGCTAATTACCTGATCCATTAGGTCAGAGTACAGATTTAACTTTCTCACAATGTTAATACCCCCACCCTGCCCATCTTAGATTTAAGTAACAATTTATTTCCGTACTAGAGAACATGTCATGTTTAAGTCTGAAACTTGTGTAAAGGGAAGAGAAAGTGAACTCCTTGGAAAGGGTCAGATTTTATCTGACCGGCACAGTTGGAACCACATTTCCCAAAGTACAACTACCCAGCGAACCCATTGGTGACCACCCATAGGACCTGTAACCCCCAAGGAAATATAGATTTTCTGGCAAAATCAAAGATTGGTTACTAATAACACATAAAAACGCAGCAAGCTATATCTCGTCATAACAGTCCCTGAAATGATGCAGCAAAAACAGCAATGTTTATAGCAAAAGAAACACATAAGGAGCCATTCAGGAACATCTAGATATCAAGAACATAAGGAACACATAAAAACCTCCTGAAAATGTCTACTGATCACTCAACTCAAACAATGAATTAACTTGACGCCTCGAATTACTCCTGAAAAGACGGCTCCAAAACGTCGACAAAAATCTGCCCATTGCTTGCAATGGGTCTTACGATGTTCTGTGCAGACAAGCTGTCATTTTACTCGTCGCTGTCAAAAGACGGTGCGTAAAATTACGGCCGCGTCAAAGAAGTGCAAGACACTTCTTGGGATGTAATTGGAGCCGTTTTTCATTGACTCCAATAAAGAACAGCTCCAATTACGTCCGTAAAAGAGGCTGTGAAAAACGCCTGCACTTGTAAAAACGTCTGAAATTCAGGAGCTGTTTTCTCCTGAAAACAGCTCCGTAATTTCAGACGTATTTGGCGTTGTCGTGTGAACATACCCTTACACCACGCCAAACCTGAGCAATAGGTATTGGTATAAAAGGTTACCCCATGCCGTGTCTCCCAGTCCTCCTACCCCTGTTCCTTGCGGCTGGTGCCCAGACAGTTTTCTGATCCGAGTCACGTAACCACAAATGTCACAGAATTTTCTCATTAAACAGCTGGTTCACTCCTCAGCAAGAGAAAACAATATTGTGCACACAAGGTTTAGTTTCTGCTCTGAATCTTCCTTTCGGAATCTATTTTTACTGAGAAGTTATCATGTATACAGTCAGGGTATGTTCACACGCAGTGTTTTCAGGCGTATTTCAGGGCGGTTACACCTCGAAAAACACTGAAAAAAACCGGAAGCTGAACGCCTACAAGCATCTGCCCATTAAAATCAATAGGAAAAACAGCATTTAGTTCATATGGGGCATCTTTTTACGCCTCTGTTTTAAAAAATCGGAGCGTAAAAAGACACCCCGTAAAAAGAAGTAGCATGTCACTTCTTGAGGCGTTTTTTTGGAGCTGATTTTCCATTGAACACTATAAAAAACGCCTCCAAAAACGCCTCAAAGGCCCTGTTCACACAGAGTATTTTGACGAGCTTTTTGGAGCGGAAACCGCTCCGCAAAAATCGTCAAAAACGTCCAAAAATGCCTCCCATTGATTTTAATGGGAGGCGGGGGCGGTTTTCTCCCGCGAACGGTAAAACCGCCTCGCGGGAGAAAGAAGGGACATGCCCTATCTTTTACGCCTCTGACATCAATGGGAGGCAGAGAGAGCGTATTTTGCTGAGTTTTTTGCCCGTAGCACTCAATGGGCGCAAGTAAAAAACGCCACGAAAATTGCGGCAAACGATGTGCAGGAAGGACAAAAATCTGCCTCAAAATCCCAAACTGAATTTTCCTCCTGCAAAAAACTCCAGCTTCAAAAACGCCTGAAAATCAGAGGCTCTGAAAAAAGCTCTGTATTTTCAGACGTTTTTGGTTAACCCCTTAGTGACCAGCCTATTTTGGACCTTAATGACCAAGCCATTTTTTACGTTTTTCCATCGTCGCATTCCAAGAGCTATAACTTTTTATTTTTGTGTCGACATCGCTGTATAAGGTCTTGTTTTTTGCGGGACAAGTTGTATTTTTTAATAGCACCATTTTGGGGTACAAATAATTTATTGATTAACTTTTATTAACTTTTTTTGTGGGGGGGGGGGAATAGAAAAAAAGCAGCAATTTCACCACACTTTTTTGCGACCTAAATTTACGCAGTTTACCGTGTGGTATAAATAACACAATAACTTTATTCAGCGGGTTGTTACGATTGCAACGATACCAAATTTATATAGATTGTGTAGGTTTTACTACTTTTACACAGTAAAAACACATTTTTTTTCAAAATTAATTGTTTTTGTGTCTCCATATTTGAAGAGCCGTAACGTTTTTATTTTTTCGCCGATGCAATTGTAGAAGGGCTTTTTTTTTTGCGGGACGACTTGTAGTTTTTATTGGTACCATTTTGGAGTAGATGCGACTTTTTGATCACTTTTTATCACATTTTTTTTTAGGCAGGATTCACAGAAAACAGCAATTTTTGCAAGTTTTTTTTTTTTTTTTTTACGACGTTTTTCAGCCGTTTTTTGGGATGTTTACGGCACCAAAAAACGGCTGAAAACACTACATGTGAACATTCCCCTATAACACGCTGCTACACCTTTTATCTGACACATGCCTCCAATAGTCCAATTCTAAGGCTCGCTGATCCAGAACTTAACATGAAACTTAACCTCAGTATGTAATATTCCCACATTTCTTGGGTCCCGCTATCCGGCAAAACTTTTTTACTTTTAAGTTGTTTTGGGATCTTCTAGAAAGCTGCAGATAACTTACCATTGTGCTGCCTCTCACAGCTGCCATGTACTTCTTACTTCTGAGTGACAACAACCAGTGACCTTCACCTCATAACTCCACATAATAAAACACCTTTGATAACTTTGTAGTTTGCAGTACTCTGGGATATTTACATATATTATCATTATAAACCTCAAACAATAAGAATATTAGGGCCACAATTAGTATATATAAAACCTGCTATCACCCTCTTAGTATTTCCTTCCAGGTTTGGGTCCTATCAGTGCCATAGACCCGTACATCTTCTGTGCTTCACTGACTGTCACCCTTCAGGTATCCCAGTCAATTGGAGTCAGTCTGTAGGGTGGTGTCCAGTGGGGGATTAATTATTACCCACCTCCTGGTCACTTACTTGTCTCCCGCTGTGAACAACACTTGGATTCTGCTGACTCGTTCGTCTTGGCTCCCTGGCACTCCGCTCTTTTCACTTGGGACTTTGACCTTTTTGTAGTGTGAGATGTGGATCCAAGTGAATTTCTCCTTTGCCTTGACGGCTGTTGATGTCAGCAGGACTTGTTAGGGTCCTTCTTATCGGTCAGACACCGTCTCTTGTTAATGTACGTCACCCGGCTGTACAAAGCACCTCATACTGTCAGCCTGGGGTGAGGACCCTCGTAGGCGGATTAGTGGAGCTTTATTATGACTGCCACAAACCCTCCACATGTAAGTCCTCTTCCACCGCAAGTTGCTTGTCTACACAGCTGATTGGATTTGTGACACTGCCTTCAGTTTGTGACAAGCACGTTGTATTGGCTCAGGCTGTGCCTGGCTGGTGGCTCTGCACATCTCAGTAATGGAGTTGATCATTTTGGTGTTTGGTTTAAGTTTGTTGGCACTTGATGGGAACCCAACCTTTGTTGATTTTTCAAATAAATGTTCATATGGTAATAACTACAATGTGTCCTTTGAGAGTCGTTAGTGCATGATATAAAAGTGTCAAGCCCTTGGACTATGTCCAACCCATTTATAAAAATGTTTATCATAAACTTATGTCTTTCCCACCGGACAGAATATCTAGGAAATGTGAAGCTACTCTGTACATTGTATTTTGTACTTGTGTTGTAACACTTTTGAGTGTGATTTGTCCCTTCATCTTTGCTGATTTCCCGTGACAGCTCCTACCCACAGAAATATTCACAAATACTAAATATTTTATCTGAAAAGTGGCTAAAGCCATTTTTTATTTTTTTTTACCAACTCTGAGAACAAATGAACACACACTTATACACATCACAATCTTAGGAAGCTGAATGAAAACAATTTGTATCACCTGGGAAGGTCTCTCCGTGAGAGGCGGGTGTGTTGGTAAGGTTGGCACCGGTCTGTCAGGACTATTCTGTATGCAAATTAAACAGCTCTAACAGAATTTAGCAGCAAGAGCTGTAACACCCGGGACATACCGTTTAGATCTTACCTAATCGAAATTTGCAGTCTTGGGGGCATATGTGAGGTCATACCATCAATGCAAGTGCCATCAAGAGTGCCTTGGATGCCACCGGTTTACCTTCCTTATATGTCCACCTTCCATTAGAATCTGGTTTTCACACCTTCTGCTCCTAAGTCGACACCTCCTGTGGAGAACAATATTTTTGCCACATAATCATTAATTGCTCTTTATCAGGTAGTTCAATTGAAGAAAAACATTTAAACATGACAAGTTTAATTGAAACATTAAAGTGTAGCCAAACGTTTGACAAACTTCTGACATGTCACAGTGACATGTCAGAAGGTTGGATTGGTGGGGGTCCGAGCACTGAGACCCCCACCAATCGCTAGAATGAAGCAGCTGAACGTCTCGTGTGAGCGCTCAGTCACTTAGTTTCTGTTCGGCTTTTTACGGAAATAAACGTATCCGTGTACGGACTCAATAGAAAGTCTATGAGCCTGTACTCCGATACATTGGCTTTCCGGAAAAAGACGAACAGACACGAAGCGGCTGAGCGCTCACACGAGCCTTCAGCTGCTTCGTTCTAGCGATTGGTGGGGGTCTTAGTGCTCGGACCCCCACCAATACAAACTTGTGACATGTCTCTATGACATGTCAGAAGTTTGTCAAGCATTTAGCTCCACTTTAAGGCTGGATTCATACGAGCGTGTGTGTTTTGCGCGCGCAAAAGGTCCATAAAAGCTCCGTGTGTCATCACCATATGATGCGCGGCTGCGGGATTTTCGCGCAACCGCCATCATTATGACACTCTGTTTTTATGCTTGTATACAGAAAAGCACGTGGTCCTTTTCTGTTTTCATTCATAGTTTTGACTACTGTAGCGTGCATCACGCGCGGCACACGGAAGTTCTTCCGCGTGCCGTGCACTATTTTCACGCAACCATTGACTTCAATGGGTGCGTGATGCGCGAAAAACGGGCAAATATAGGACATGTCGTGAGTTTTACGCAGCGGACATACGCTGCGTGAAAATCACTGACAGTCTGAACGGCCCCATAGACTAATATAGGTCAGTGCGTAGGACGGCCGTATTATACGTTCGTCTGAATAAGCCCTTACTTTAAGCAGTATACTAAATGTGATATATGCAAACAGATTTTCTCTTTTTTTTTTATATAAACTTTATCATGTTTCCCTTAGACATAACTGAAAGAGACTAGGAATGTACCTGTCTTGTATATACTGTATATGATGAAGTTTTTGTGCATTACCCTTTTGCACTGCATATTGATGGACTGTTGTTCAAAGGGATGGTCTCTATTTTTATTTTATTTTTTTATATAAAACTCACCTCCTCCATCTCTGAGTATGCAAAGGTTTATCTATCTAACAATGCAGAATAGTGCAGAAACATTTGGGTTAGCAGTTTTTACTGTATTACCATTGGGGTACATAGCAAATGACCATTAAGCCTAAGCACACACAGAGAAAAGTTTGCTATAACTAGGTAAATTTAGTGTTGGTTTGGCTATTTTCTGTAATAACGTACTCTGCATAATGTAGGTTTTTATGTGCACAGTTTGTCCTTAGCTGCTGCAGACTCACACCCGCAGCCGTCCTCCCTCTCCTGTTTCTTATCACACTGCTGCTGAGGCACTATGCATCCCAGCAAGGCTTCGTTTTCGGCTGCTGCAGACTTACTCATGTAACAATCCTCCACCTCCTGTCTTCCAGCAAGGCTAAATTAAATACAGTGTAATTTACTATAATGGTAAGGCCTCATGCACACGAACGTAAAAACGCCCGTAATTACGGGCCCATAGACTTCTATTGGCCACGGGTACCTTTCCGTTTGCTTACGGGAAGGGGACCGGGCCGTTGAAAAAATATGGAACTTGTTTTATTTCAGGCCGTAATTACGGCACGGGCAGGCCCATAACAGTCTATGGGGCTCCCGTAATTACGGGTGGCTACGTGTGTGCACCTACAATTACGGGAGCATTGCTAGGCGACGTCAGGCGATAGTCACTGTCCAGGGTGCTGAAAGAGTTAAACGATCGGCAGTAACTCTTTCAGCACCCGAGACAGTGACTAAGACTGGAGTTAATATTATTAGGCCCTGTTCACACGGAGTTTTTTGCAGGAGGAAAATTCCTCCTGTAAAAACTGACCCTGGAGGTTTTCATGTTTGATGTGGTTTTTGACGTGGTTTTTGACGTGGTTTTTGACGTGGTTTTTGAGGCGGTTTTCCAGGCGGTTTTTCAGGCTGTTTTTGCCGAGGTTTTCACACGCATGAGGCTGGGTTCACACAACCATGTTACGTCCATAATGTACGGAACGTATTTCGGCCGGAAGACCCGGACCGAAGACAGTGCAGGGAGCCGGGCTCCTAGCATCATAGTGATGTACGACGCTAGGAGTCCCTGCCTCTGCGTGGAACTACTGTCCCGTACTGTAATCATGATTACAGTACGGGACAGTTGTCCTGCAGCGAGGCAGGGACTCCTAGCGTCGTACATCACTATGATGCTAGGAGCCCGGCTCCCTGCACTGTCTTCGGTCCGGGTCTTCCGGCTGAAATACGTTCCGTACATTACGGACGTAACATGGTCGTGTGAACCCAGCCTGACATCCTTCTGTCAACGGATCTGTCACCATTGAAATGAATGGTGATGCAAACGGAACTTACTTCACACTTGCCTTTCCGTTGAGGGGTTCCCCTGACTGAAAGCACCGACGGAACCCCTCAGCAGAAACCACGCTGATGTGAACAGGCCCACATTAAAAAAAACATTGTTTTCTGTTTGCATCATCATTGACTTCAATGCTGATGGATCCGTTGCTAATGGGATTCCCTACACTGCGGTATTGGTTCAGTCGAAACGACAGAACCCTTTGCACAACGGGGACAAACAGAAACCATTAGCAACGGATCTGTCACCACTTCACACTTGCCTTTCCGTTGAGGGGTTCCCCTGACTGAAAGCACCGACGGAACCCCTCAGTGGAAACCACGCTGATGTGAACAGGCCCACATTAAAAAAAAAAAAGTATACTTAGTTCTTGAATCAATTTCCCAACATCAATGTCCATTCGGTGGTACACCTCTGCTGTCGTCATTTCTGTTCCTGAAATGTTAAAAAAAAATAAAAAAGAGATGACATACATGAACAACTGCATAACAAAATTAAAAAATTAAAAATAAAAAAATCTAAAAAAAAAATCTAAAAAAAAAATCTAAAAAAAAAATAAAAAAAAAAAATCTAAAAAAAAAAATGCACAGCTCCATACATGTATAGCATGTATGGAACATAGGAGCAATTGCACTTACTTGTATTCGATTTGGATGCAGGACTTCGGTTTTCTGTATCCCTGAGTTCTGTCCACGATGTTTTTCAGGCTCCACGAGCAGACAGGAAATGACAGCCCCTTGCTGGGCTGGACTAGCAGCAGGAGACGACTCCTGCAAGAAACTCCTCCAAAACACTCGGCAATATACTCGTCAGAAAACACCTCACTAGTTTGAGGTGTTTTTTGACGTGTCCCCATTGCTTTCAATGCGGTTTTGGACGCGGAAACCGCATCAAGAAGGGTCATGTCCCTTCTTTTTGCCGCAAGGCGTTTTTTTTACTCGCGGTAAAAAAACGCCTCCGTCTCCCATTGAAATCAATGGGAGTCATTGTGGGTCGTTTTTGGCGCGTTTTCCGACGCGTTTTCCGCGTCAAAAAACGTGTCAAAAAACTCTGTGTGAACAGGGCCATAAAAGTTAACTTACCCAGAACTCTCTGCTTCTTCCTCCAGTTCGGCCTCCCGGGATGACGTTTCATCCCATGTAACCGCTGCAGCCAATCACAGGCCAATCACAGGCTGCAGCGGTCACATAGACTGCCGCACATCCAGGAAGGTCGGACTGGATGTCAAAAGAGGGACGCGTCACCAAGACAACAGCCGGCATACGTATGAACTTTTTTTACTTTCAATCGCTGCGGAAACTCTGCCCGAAAGGGCTGCCCCTTCTCTCTATCCAGCACTGATTAAGAGAAGGGGCTGCCGATTAGTGCAGAGAAAACGGGTCCGTAAATACGGGTGGAATACGTGTGACAACGGACCCGTATTTACGCCAGTATTTACGGGAGGAAAAAAATATGTTTGTGTGCATGGGGCCTTACATGGTTACAGTTAGATATTTACATAGTTTGTGCGGTTGAAAATCAAAGACATATTAAATTCAACCAAGCTTAGAAAACCTCTGTTCTATGTAAGTATAAATAATGTGCTCCTTGGCTCAATAATTTTTATATCAATTTGCTTTTAGTGTTTTATTAAAAGAAATTTTATTTATTTGTGTGTTTGTGTTTTACTTTTTTTTTTTCTTCTAACTTTTTCTTCACTATGGGGGCTGCCATTTTTTTTTTCCATCTCTGTATGTGTCGATTAACGACACATACAGACATGGAATACGGCACATACATCCCCATAGAGAATGCGAACGGGAGCCGTTCCATTCACTATGCTGTATGCCGTCTGTGTGGGAACGGCGCATGCGCCGCTCCCACACAGTCCAAATGGAAGGTCTTCGGCTGAGCGACATCCGGCGCCATTTTCTTGTGGACCGGAAGCCGCGGCCGGACAGTAAGATGACTACTTCCGGTCGAGGCTTCCAGACATGTGATTAGAAGCAAGCACTAGTAGCGGACGCACCGGAGGGAGCGGCGGCGGCAGGAGCAGGTAAGTTATGTTTGTGTATGTTCTTGTTTATTCTGTGTATTCGCTCAAAAAATGTCGGCACACAGTGTAGGAGGTTTGAACATTCAATCCCCTCCTTTCTCCTGGCACTAGCCAGGATAAAGAAGGGGGGATTGTTTGAGGACGCTAGAGCGAGTGTGTCTTCTCAAATTTTGCAGCATAAAGCAATGTGGTTGCTTTACCACATGCTGGTGGACGGCTGTTCTGTTACTCCAAAGCTGGAAGAGAAGCTGGAAGAGAAGAGCCGGGCGGGCGGTCACCGTCGCTGAGGTTAGTGGTACTGGCTGCCGGTTTATCCTCCTGCCCAACTAACATTAAAGTCACTGGCCAACGCTAGGTGGGGGATTATGCAGTAAGGGGGGGAGGGCTAACCATCTAACTGACGGCAGCTAGCTCTATGGGGGGGATAATAGTTTCCCCCCATAGAGCTCTCTTCAGTCAGTTAGACGCTCAACCTCCCCCCCTTGCAGTATAGTAACTACTGAGGACCCTATGGGGGAAGGGGGGATTATTCCTAGAGCCATCTGCCTGCAGTCAGATGGTTAGACCCCCTTGCAGTATAACTCTCCCCCCCATAGAGCTCTCAGCAGTTATCATATTTTATTTTATTTTATTTTTTTATAAAAATGTGTGTTTGGTGCAACTTTGTAATTACATTTTATTAAAAAATATTTTCACTTTTTGAGATACAGCTGCTTTGTATCCTGTATCCGTCAGGTCAGCAGGACTGACGGGATCAGTGAAATGGGCTCTGCGCTAAATTATAATCTTAATGTGATAGATTTGAGGTGGATCCTGCGTGTCACTGATCCTGTCAGTCCTGCTTACCTGACGCATACAGGATACAAAGCAGCTGTATCTCAAAAAGTAAAAATAGTTTTTAATAAAATCAATCAATCACACTGATACACACACATACATTATATATATATATAATTATAATATAAAGTTTTTAAATGTGTACATAGCCTTGTGGCACTATATACAAGGGGGAGCGCTGTGTGGCACTATATACAAGGGGGAGCGCTGTGTGGCACTATATACAAAGGGGAGGGCTGTGTAGCACTATATACAAGGGGGGGGCTGTGTAGTGCTATCCACAGCGGTATGTGTGTGGCGCTATTTATAGGGGGCTTTTTGGTGCTATTTACAAGAGGGGGAGGGCTGTGTGGCACTATCTATAGGGGGCTGTGTGTAACGCTCTCTACGGGGGGATGTGTGATATATAGAGGGGGCTGTGTATGGCAATATCTATGGGGGTGTGTAATATCTACAGGGGCTGTGTGTGGCACTATGTACAGGGGGCTGTGTGTATGTGGTGTTTTACAGTGTGTGGTATTATTATATTCAGGCGCGCAGTGTTTGGTGCTATTATATTTAGGGGCACAGTACGTGGCACCATAATAACTTTATTTTCGTTTATAGGTGTGGAAATGTTGGAAAAGTGAGGAGACGTCTGAGTGGCAAATTCTGCAGAAATGAGTCATGGCCGGGAGAAGTCGTCATTAGCTGTGGACCGGATGGAGAAGAAAAGAGGAAAACAACTACTAGAATCTGAGACGTCGTCACCTGTGAGTCATTAGATTTATAGAGAATCTGTCAACTCTCCTGACATATTTATTATAGGAAATCCTTGTATTTCACAAAAAGTCTTTCTGCAGTCCAGGACTGCTAGACAATTCCCCTTGTCAGGAGGATGTGTCCCTGCACAGTGTGATACTGTCAGTATGTAGGGACACAGCCCTGTGACAAGGGGAATCGTAACACCCATTTGTTAATGCTTGCCCAAAAAGGTAGTTTTAAAAATAGTTACGGCGCGGCAGGGCGGCGGTGCGGAAGGGGGGCCCAAGTTTGGGTAACAGCCCATGGTCTACTTAATCCGCCACTGCGCATAGATGTCATCCGTTTCTTGGCAACCTTTTAAGCTTAGTGTCCGGTGGGTCAGGAAGCCTCACTTGGTATAGATAAAGGATCTCCTCTGTAAACTCTCGTAATGTAGATCATTGTTTTGGTATCGAGTCTCGCAATACTACACAAAATATCGGTATCGAAGTCCAAATTCTGGTATTGTGACATCCCTATATATATATATATATATATATATATATATATATATATATATATATATATATAGCCCAGCATTGTAACACATGAATGTATGAGAGCGGGGCTGCGGCTGTGTGATACAGCCATTGCCCCGCTCCTGGGTCCTGACAACAAGTGTGCGTGCGGTCTCTTATCTGGATGGGCCAAAAGCATTTATTGTAAGCATATATCTCACATATCGCATTATATATCATGGTACGGATTCACTTAGCAAAGATCTATTTCACACATACAAGACACACATATAAGACAACTCTTCTCCACCTTCCTCTGGATGCAGAGGAGACCGAAAGTTCTGCGTAAACTTATTACCCCTCAAAAGGTAAGGGGAGGAATTGGCCTTCCTGGCCTGGAAACTTACTACAAAGCCATACAACCCCAGAGATGGCTGACCTTAGTGTCATCGGGTTATATTCCTTGGTGTGCGGCTCTGGAAACCTCCTTATTGGGTAACGCTTTGGTGAAAACTTTATTGCTTCAAACCAGGATAGAACTGGGTTCACTTAGAAACCCGCTTACATTATTGCCTTGGTTGTTAGGTCAAACCTCACATGTGGTGCGTCTACACCTACAGCGTTAACACCCGCTTTTTTGAAGCCTTATATTGCGTTTCCTAAACAAGACCATGTCTTAGACACTTGGGTGGCCCATAACAAATACCCAGATTTTGATGGAATCCAGTCTTTGGTGTCACCTCTCAAACTGAATTTTCTCCAAATCTACCAAATACAATCCGTCTGCACCAAGGATGTTAGAGAACTCTTATGGTTTAAAAAACATAATTTTAGCTAATAATATAGCTCAGGGGGTGTTGCTAGGATCTTAAAAGATTATGGAAACGAGCCGCAAGATATATATTTACCCCCCTACCAAAAATTGTTATCGGAGACAGCATATTTGTAAGACTAAGGCCCCTAAAGCTACACTACTAAATAGAATTGGATACATTGTCCCAGCGGTCAGTATCACGCATGATAGGCTTAGATACAGGGCTCCAGCAATCCTTATCACACATGATAGGCTTAGCTACAGGATCCCTGTAGTCAGCATCAAACACGATAGGCTTAGATACATGGCCCCAGAAGACAGTATTACACATTATAGGCTTAGATACAGGGCCCCAGCAGTAAGTATCCTTGTACTTACCTTCAGTGGAAAATTTTAAATTTCTGGGGCCCCAAGCAAAGTTATGTCTGGGGAATATAATCAAAGACACCTGTAGAGAGTGCCCCCTGTATATAGTGTCACAAACCCCACTGTATGGTGCCATACACCCCCCCCCCCTTGTAGATAGTGTCATACAGCTCCCTGTAGAAAGTGGCACATACCACTCTTGTAAATAGTACCACCCCCTTTGTACACACCCTACCTGTAGAAAGTGCAAATTACAGTGCAAATTACAGCCCCTTGTAGATAGTGCCACACACACCCTTGTACTTAGTGACACACCCACTTGTAGATAGTGCCACACACATTCTATTGTAGCTATTTAGACACAACCCTTAGTAGAAAGTGACACACACCCATTGTAGAGAGTGCCACACACACCCTATTGTTGATAGTGCCCTAAACCTCCTCTTGTAAATTGTGCCACACCCCCTTGTTGATAGTGCCATACACACTCCCTTGTAGACAGTCACACACAGCCCCTGTAGATAATGTCAGATACCTTGAAATAGTGCCACACCCCCTTGTAGATTGTGCCACACACACCCCTTGTAGATAATGCATACACATTTTTTTGTACAGTGCCACACACACCTCCTCTTGTAGATAGTGACACAAACAGCCCCCTGTAAATAATGCCACAAACACCCTCTGTAGAGAGTGCCCCACCCCTCTTGTAGATATTGCCACACACCCTCCTGTAAATAGTGCCACACACCCCACTTGTAGATATTGCCACACACCCCCTCATAGATAGTGCTACCAGGCCCCCTTGTAGATAGTACCATACACCCTTGCTTGTGGACGGTACCACTCATTACCCCTTTGTAGATAGTGACACACCGTATCTTGTAGACAGTGCCTTACTCTACCTTGTATACAGTTCCACACACCCTCTCTTGTAGACAGTACCACACCCCCTTTGTAGATAGTGCTACAGCCCCCTTGTAGACAGTGTCACACAGGCCCCCTTGGATAGTGCCTCCTCTCCCTGTAAATAGTGCCACATGCCACTTTTAGATAGTGCTTCTACGGAGAATGGAGCTCCACAGCTTTCTCAGTCCTGCAGCCTGTGAGACACCGAGACGGGACCCTTGCGTAGGTCAGCGTGATCCAGTGACGTCATCATGCCAGCAGCAAAGGGATTCTGTCCCAACGTCTTATAGCATGTAGGCCTAATGTGGCCTGTAGCCTAGTGAATGGCAGAGCAGGGAGCTGATGATGTCGATACAATTGAATATGGCAGTCATCCGTATTAAGGAATCACTAGTTGATCAATTCCCCACAGTGCAAGTTAAAGAATTGCTCTGTAAGCGATTTCCCAAAGGCAGCTGAAGACTGTCTGGATAAAGCATGCAGGTAATCTGCTACCAAAAGTCCGTAACTACTCTGATCAGCAGACTCTAATGCTACTCTATGGTCTTCACAAGAGCCCATCGCAAGGCAGGTTGGATTTGGCTGCTTAGAACCCAGGTTGCATTAACAGAATACGGTGTTGGACAGGAGGTGAAATGCAAGCAAAACCAAATGGAATACCAGACAGCCAGAGGGTTAACAGCAAACAGAGTACACAACCAGGATTGACTGTGTCAAAATCAGAAAGCAGAAGAATACCAGGAGTTGCAGAGGTCAAAACCAGCCGAGAGCAGTATGTCCAAATCAGTGAGCAAAAGGGTTAATCTGAAGACAAAGCTGAGGTTCAGTTCCAAATAATCCAATTAGTCAGGTGATACAGGGTGTAGCCAGAAGCTTGATGAGATAATTGCATACACAACAATGAAAGAACTGACCAGACTTAAATACTCCACCCTAGAATCTGATCGGAAGAAGACAGAGAAATGAGATGGGCTCTGCAACTCAAGGCTAGTAGTCTTGACAACCTAAAAGTGACGGACGTTTACTAACAGTCTGGGGATCTAGGGGAACCTGGCGAAAAATCCTGATGCGCGGTGCTAGTGACCCCACTAATATAGCTGTAACTAAAACTAGACTATATAGTATATACGCAATCATGCTTACATATTAAGCTCAGACGAAGCCGTCTTACTTGCTATCTTGGGAGCCAAACCTAGGACTGCAACTTACTCAAGAAGAGAGGCAGGGCTTAACAGAGGCAGAGTGAAGGCAGTCATGGGGGCCTTCATTAGGCCCCTGAGCTGCCATTACAACCATTGACACCAGACAATTGGGTAGTGGGTGGGCGATGAGCTGTCGGAGGGGTACGCCCCCCTCTTTCTAATGCCTCAGATGCTGCAGTCGTGATTGACCACAGCATTTGAGAGGTTAAATGGCCAGGAACAGCGCGTGAGCGCACTCCATACTTCTCAACCCTGCACCAGGATGTACCGGCACGTCCTGGTGCATGAAGGAGTTAAAGGGGTTCTACAATTTAGATAATCCCTACTTGTTAGAAATGTCCCTTGACAATAAGCGAATCCCACGGTCCGTGAACTGCGGACGGCCCGCGGATGACACTCCGTGGCCGTCCATGCAGTAATCACAGATTGTGCACACGGCTACGGCCATGTGCATGAGGCCTGATTTCCCTGCAGTGCAAGCACAGGAAAAATTAGGAATTAGACAGAACTTATTTAAATCGATTGGATGCCTTTGTAATGCAGGACAAGACCTTCAGAGAGAGACACTCTCTCTAAAACTGCTCTCCACTCTGGCCAAAAGATGAGGGTCCATGCTCCTCTATTTACTCAAAATTTCCTAAATGGGTGTATGAAAATGGGTTTTCTAGACTGGGCAGCCTCTTTAACCTTCAAAAAGGTGATAGACCATCTGCCACTGATGGGCTACATTATTATGTCCGTGTGTGGGCCTGGAGGATAAGAGGATTCTCTGGTACTCTGGTGGACCAGTCTGACCATACTTTCCTGGCACTGTCACAGGATCCTGTTTAAGTCCTGATATTATTTTTGCATGTGGTACAGATTTGCATTGGAATCAAACATGTTCCTATAATTTACATGAGTTATAGCCCGAAAGAGAACTATAAAGAAGCCATTAGGACCTGATCCTTACACAAAGCCGAGAACAAGACGGTGGAGACCAGAGAAGTAATGGAAGAAAGAAAGATCAACGTGCACATTATGGAATTTCTCCTTCAGTTTATTATTTCTCTTGTTCTCTACATTGAATGCTTCATTGGGATAACACTAAATATCACAATTGTGATTGCTAAATACATCAAATGGAGAACTCTGAAGTCTTTTCAAACCTGTGACAAGATACTGAGTTGTTTGGCCATTTCCAGAACCTTGTACCTTCTTAATGAGATTATTTTCGAAGTGATCCTTGAAATAAATCCTTGGTGGTTGGATGACATTGTTGTTCTTTCGATAATATTTTCAGACATAATGTTTCTGTACTACACTAATCTCTGGTTTGCCACCGTCCTCTGCGTCTTTTATTGTGTGAAGATCACAAGCTACAACTGGAAGTTCTTAAACTTCCTGAAGACCAAGATCTCCACCCTGGTCCCATGGCTCCTTCTGACTTCTCTTGTGATTTCTGTAATTTTTAGTCTTCCTTCCGGGTGCTACATTTATGGCTTATTACCACAGAATGTTGATTCTGAATTACATGATCGAGACAGAAATATATCGAAATTTGTGGACAATAATGGTTTTGACTTTCACGTTTTATTCTGGATGTTCTTCACTGGGTCAATTCCATCATTTCTGATATTTTGTGTCGCAAATTGCCTGTTAATTCATTCTCTTGTGACGCACACCCGGCGTGTGAGGAGCAGCGGGTCGGGATTTCAAAGCCCAAACTTAGATTCTCACTTGAGTGCTGTGAAAAGTATGAGCTTCTTCTTACTGCTACAGACTTTATTTTTTCTATGTATGATTGTTTCAACTTCTTTTCTTTTAATTGATAGTCAAGTTCTCTTTTTCATCAACTCAATAGTCATGTGCTGCTCTCCAGTACTCCATTCCCTCTACATCATCTTGTCCAGCAGTGAGATGAAGAAGACGGTTCTCTCATTGTTCTTTGGTCTTATGAAATGTTCATTTTCAGAAGAGCAGATTTAATACAATCATTTTTTTCAATTTCAATGTTATTTACTTAGTATGTTGCTTTCTTCAACTATATTAATGCATCTTAATACAAATGGTTTTATCTTTAAGACAGTTTTCCGCTTCTAGTGTGAAAAACACTGCTCTGAAAAAGTTACAATGTTTTTTTTTTTAATTTTGCTAATATACAAGTACAAAAATTTACACAGCATAAAGAAAGTCCATCCATCTTCCTACCCCAAACCCACTTCCCTGAGCGCAAGGGGGAAATAAAAGTACAAGGAAGCCAGAATTATTTACCAATTGACCCAGAAATTGTATTTGTCTTTAAAGCAAGGGCTTTGTTTCCCAAATATGAAGTCACTCGCTTAGATTTTATTTTTTAGATCAAAACTATAGTAGACCATAGAGTTACAGAAGGAGACTGAAACGATAAGCATAATTTACTAATAATATTGTGGACCACAAAGAGTAACATAGATACATGAACAAGGTGAGAAGTATAAGGGGTTAGGGGGGTATATTAAATTATTCCCAGGTATACAAATCTTGAAATCAGCAGGAATAAAAATATCAAAGACATTGTTGCCTCTTCCCAATACATATAAATCTTGGGACAACGCCAGTGAATCTAATCTGTTTCTGTCTCAAAACATTTTGGCCAATTTTCAGATTCTCTTTTGCCTATTTGATGATAAAAACTTGGTGGGATGTTCATAAATTGATCCATAGATATTCGAAATGGATCCAAAGGCCATTTGGTTTAAGACTTAAGTAACAATTCCTTACACTCCTCTTTCAAAAGGGATTTATAATATCCTCGAAATAAAGCGCTCTTTGTAACCGATCTCCACTCTGGCCATGCGATGAGGATCCTGAACAGTGGATGCCCCTCTATTCACTCAGAGTGTCCTAAATCGGTGAATGGAAAGGTGATAGACCATCTGCCACTGATGGGCTACATTATTATGTCCGAGTTTGGGCCTGGAAGATCAGAGGATTCTCTGGTACTCTGGTGGACCAGTCTGACCATACTTTCCTGGCACTGTCACAGGATCCTGTTGAAGTCCTGATATTATTTTTGCATGCTGTTCTGATTTGCATTGGAATCAAACATGTTCCTATAATTTACATGAGTTATAGCCCAAAGAGAACTATAAAGAAGCCATTAGGACCTGATCCTTACACAAAGCCGAGAACAAGACGGTGGAGACCAGAGAAGTAACGGAAGAAAGAAAGACCAACGCGCACATTATGGAATTTCTCCTTCGGTTTATTATTTCTCTTGTTCTCTGCATTGAATGCTTCATTGGGATAACACTAAATATCACCAAATGGAGAACTCTGAAGTCTTTTCAAACCTGTGACAAGATACTGAGTTGTTTGGCCACTTCCAGATCCTTGTATCTTCTTAGTATGTTTATTTTTGAAGTAGTCCAAGAAATAAATCCATGGTGGTTGGATTTCGATGTTGTTTTTTCGATAATGTCTGCAGACATAATGTTTCTGTACTACACTAATCTCTGGTTTGCCACCGTCCTCTGCGTCTTTTACTGTGTGAAGATCACAAACTACAACTGGAAGTTCTTCATCTTCCTGAAGACCAAGATCTCCACCATGGTCCTATGGCTCCTTCTGACTTCTCTTATGATTTCTGTAATTTTTGGTATTCCCTCCGGGTGGTACTTTTTGGAGCAACAGAATTTTTTAAATGTTTCAGACAAAAATATATCGGGATACGCAGTTAACAATTATCTCAACTCTTACGCTTTTTACTCGATGTTCTCCACTGGGTCAATTCCACCATTTCTGATATTTTGTGTTGCAAATTGCCTGTTAATTCATTCTCTTGTGACACACACCCGGCGGGTGAGGAGCAGCGAGTCGGGTTTTCAAAGCCCAAACTTAGATTCTCACTTGAGCGCTGTGAAAAGTATGAGCTTCTTCTTACTGCTGCAGATTATATTTTTTCTTTGTATGACTCTTTCAATGTTTGGTATTTTATTTGATAGTCAAGTTCTCTTTTTGATCAACATAATAGTCATGTGTAGCCCTCCAGTTCTCCATTCCCTCTACATCATCTTGTCCAGCAGTGAGCTGAAGAAGATGTTTCTCTCATTGTTTTTTGGTCTTATGAAATGTTCATTATCTGAAGAGAAGAATTATTAAAAGATTTTTTCAATCTCAATTTTATTTACTTAGGATCCTTAATATTGGCCCTAAAAATGAGCGCTGAGCGCTATGATCAGTAATGTATGGGGAAGAGCAATTGTGATCACTCATCCCCATGCATTCCCATCCTGTCAGCAGCACATCTTATTTACACAGTGAGATGTGCTGCCGACAATGATAATATTTATTGCTGCATAAACGGCACGGTCAATCATTGATCAAGCGATAGCTCCTTCATCGGCTGATTGTTTCCCTGATTACAACGCTCATTTGCCCGATAATTTGCCTGTGTAAAAGGGCCCTTAGTGTACGCATGTTGCATTTTTTTAAGGATTCTAATGCATTTTATATAAATTATTTTATTGTCTTTAAGTGATTTTTTTTGTATTGTTTGTAAAAAACAGTGCTCTAAACAAAAGTTTTATTGGGTTTTTCATTTTGCAACAATAATAATAATAATAGAGTACAAAAATCTACCTACCCCAAACCCACTTCTCTCTGTGCAAGAGGGGAAAAAAAGGAAGAGGGAATCCATAATTATTTACCAAATGACCCACAAATCGTATTTGCGTTTATCACATGGGCTTCGTTTCTTAAGGGCAAGGTCTTAGTTTGTTTTTAGATCTATGAACCCAACTTTCAGGTTCAGAACTTTTAATACTATAGCGGACCATAAATGTAGAGAGAAGGACTGAGATGATGACCATAAATTACCACTGGTATTGTGGGTTACAAAGACTAATATTGATACACAAACGAGCTGAAAAGTATAATGGGGAGAGGGGTAAATTGGAAAAATTCTGATATCAGCAGTAATAGAAATATTAAAGACGTTATTACCTCCCTCCAATACGTAAAAAGCTTAGGACAGCGCCGCATTACGTGGATCCATTCTGCTTCTGCCCCAAACATTTTGGACGATTCGCAGAATCTCTTTTGCCTATTTAATGATAAGAACTTGGTTGAATATTCATAAATTGTTCCCTAAATATTCCATAGACCATTTGCTTTGAGACTCAGGTAACAATCCCTTACACTTTTCATCCAGAAGGGATTTATATATCCTGGAAATAAAACCATTTTTGAAGGTTTAGAAGCCACAAACTCTATGTGAGTTTATTTTGGGTAGAACTAAAAAGTGTTTTAACTGAATATAGAAAAAAGAGTGAGACCAAAAGTAGATGTCATGGTTTTAAGAGTTACAGTGTAAAGTATGGGAGAACTGCTGTCACTCTACCCCAACAAAAGGATTTACCTTTCTGATGACTCCATTGCTATTCTCATTTGGGAACACCGAGCACAATTGAATAAAAAGGGAGCAGCCCAATCATATGGTTGTTTTTTTGCTTCTATATCCTATCACTGGGGCATGTTACATGTTCACCATTACAATTAGGGGAGAGCAGCATCTTTAATCTCTCATGTTAAAGGATGTGGACATTATATCGGTCATATTTGAAGGCAAACAAATAAGCTTGCACGATACCCGCTTAGAGGGGTTCTCCGGGACTACAAAATTGATGGTCATCAATATTAAATCGGTGGAAGCCTAACTCTGGGAAACTTTGCAGATTAGCTGATTGGAGGGGCAGGGCTCCAGTGAGTGATGAGCCCCCTTCGATGTTTACCAGCTAAAGCTTCGTACAGTTGGTCGTGGTTGCGTCTGGTATTTCAACTCAGTCCCATTCACTTAAATGGGACTGAGCTGCTCTGAGCTGTAACACCAGGCACAGTCACTACCAAAAGTACGAAGCTGTGGCCCCTTCAATCTGGGGCTGCAGCTTCGGTCATCGAAGGTCATCGATTTTGTAGTCCTGGAGAACCCCTGTAAATAGGTGAAGTGACAGAATGATTTGCGATAAAATGCTTATTGATTGTACTAGAGATCTGAAAAGTAGTAGATGCTGAAGTGAAAGAAAAAGAGAACGGAGGTGTATATACTGTATGTATTTATTATCTTTACAATATACTGTATTATGTATAGCGTAAAAAAATAAAGAACTAATTATGGTGTTCCCGCAGTATAAAAGGATTACTATTATTATTTTCCTAAAAGTGTCTAATGATTAAGACAAAAAATATTACCTCTCCATATTATGTATGTTTATGGTAAAACAAGATTAAAAGAAGGATGCCTTGCAATGATCTTTTTATTTTAAATAAATACATTTTTATATAGGTTTGGAAAAATCCTTAAAGTGTACCTAAACTTTCATAAAACTTTTGACATGTCAAAAGTTTTAATCAGTGGGGGTCCGAGCACTGAGACCCTACCGATGGCTAAAACGAAGCGGCAGAAGGGCTTAGGTGAGCGCTGTGCCACTCCGTTTTTGATCGGCTCTGCTTGGCTAACCTCAGAGAGCCGAACGAGCAGTGTACAGACTCATAGACTTTATATAGAGCCTGTATACCACTCGTTCATCTTTCCGAGGAAAGATGATCAGAGCCAATCAGAAACAAAATGGCACAACACTCACCTAAGCCCTTCTGCCGCTCCGTTTTAGCAATTGGTGGGAGTCTCAGTGCTCGGACCTCGCTGATCAAAACTTCACTATGACATGTGAGTAGTTTTTTGAAAGTATTGGTACATTTAATGTATCCAGGAGATTATAAGAATCAATGGTTCACATTCAGCCTCAATATTTTATGTGCTCTAGTATGGTGGAGTATGTAGTTTATACTCAGAGCGTAGCTCTTACCATTTTTATTGTGAAGCTAGATTGCGTTTTTATAATCTACTATCTGAAATGTTCTCTGTAACTGCAAGCAAGTAAACTGTGTTTCTTATCACCAGTTGAAATTTGCGGGTCTTAGAAAATATGTGTGTCATATAAAGAATTTGTATTATCATATTTACTATATGTAAGAAGTAGATTTGATTACTCAAGAATGTGATTATTTTAACTTTAATTAGTCAAAGACCGGAAAGTCCGTTAGGAGTTTTGTTGTAACCATGGTCAGCTTTGATGTCTTCTTATCTTCCTGTCCCCCAGATCTGTAGCTCTTCTGGGATTGAGTTATGTAATTTGTTGTTTCACCAGTGCTTTTATACTTTATACTTTTTATGTTGTTTATTTTGTTTCTTTATTGTCTCTCCT
Source organism: Rhinoderma darwinii (assembly GCF_050947455.1). Lineage (NCBI taxonomy): Eukaryota > Metazoa > Chordata > Amphibia > Anura > Rhinodermatidae > Rhinoderma > Rhinoderma darwinii. The sequence continues at coordinate 11,079,641 of NC_134690.1, read as the reverse complement.
TTTTTTTTTACAATAAACTACTTAATTATTTTATTATTGACTTGGCTTCGAGGCATTCATTTGTGCATTAGGCTCACTGAAGGGGTTACCCAGTTTTAAAAAATTAAGTGCAGGGTGGTTTACATTCAGAAAGATCTCTCACTTACCAATATGCTGTCTGTAGCTGAAATGTCTCTGTAAGCCAATCTCACATGCAGTCACATGACATGCTCCTTGTTCTTATCTCCTGTTTGTGTGATGTCTCATATTCTTACCATGTAGTTATCTCCCCTCTCCTCCCTCCCTGTAGTATGGGACATCACGCATTACATGACACACATCACATGACTATTCTCTCCTCTGCTCACCCCCTCCCTTTCACATGCTGGTTATTAGATTGTGCAGTGTCAGCAGCAGAGCCTGTGTTGTGAGTGAAGGCAGTGAGTAATTACACCATTATGAGAGGAGAGGAATCATGGGAACTGTAGTCCTTTAGGTGATAATCCCACCAATAGCAGGTCAGAGTAATCAAAACAAAAGTACTGAGTAACATAATGAAACATAATGAAAATAAAAATAATTACTTTATCAGCTGTAGTGGGATCACCTTGTGATCATTTAGACACATACAGGTAGTTTTCTGTATTTTTCATAGTCTTGGATAACAACTTTAAGAGACCTTATTGTAAGGCCCCATGCCCACTTCAGTTTTTTCCTTCAGGGTGCTATCCATTGTTGTCATGGATAGCACCCTGAACCCATTCATTTCAATGTGGTCATGTACACTGTAATGATGGGGGTAGGGAAACAGACAAGTGAGCCCTAATCTACCCACCACTCAGTCCCTGCCTACTTGCAACGACCCGCCCTAGGCGACGGGGTACAACTGGGCGACGGTCCCTACGCTCAATAAGTGCACGACAGACAAACAGACAAGGGTACACAGAAGCAAGGGAAAAGGGGCAGTTGCCCACGGCAACACCGTGAGCAACAAGAGTGGTGAACGAGCCGAGTCAAACCAGGAGTGTACGAGGTACCAAACGCAGAGCAGAAGAGTAGTCAGTAAGCCAGGGTCAATATGAAGCAGGGTCAAATAGTTCAAGAAGCTGCAGCAGGGCCAGGAAACCAAACGAGAAGAATCACAAGCAAGGAGGAACAGGAAAGGCAGGTATAAATAGACAGAGGGCGGGAGCTAGCTCCGCCTGGCCAGGCTGTGATAGGCTCTCCCACTCCTAAGCCTGCCATCCTGAGTGGTGGAAGATGGAGTCAGTCTCACAGACATAGAAGCAGGTGCAGACTGATTACCTATGGGCGTAGACACAGAAGCTGTGCCTGGCAGATCCTTAACATACACTTCCGTTGTTTTAAAGGAACCGTGTGGCCATTCCGTCAAAAGTAGTGCAGGTCCTACTCCTGCCCGTTTTTGACGGAACAGTCTCGGCCTATGCATTGAATTTGGTCCGTGGAAAAACGGGCTGCACACGGAAGCCATCCGTGTGCAGCCCGTGTAGAACGGGACTGTCATTAACGGCTGTACAACGGCTGACGGAAGTGTGTATGAGGCCTAACATGTTCACTATATGGAATATTGATTAACCAAATAAGATTACATCAACTCAATAGTGTACGTTTTCCATCTCTGGAGCATTATCCATTCTACTGGTGAAATCCAAATTGATTGTTGATCTATTCGAGTTAGGATATCATTCTCCTCTAATCTATGTTCTTTGTTTGCGCAAATAAACATTTTATATTCTATGTTTCTGTGCCAAAGAACTAAGCAAGTGCTCAGATAATTAGAAGAATATATTCTTAATATGTCGTAGATATGTAATAGACCTTATCATGCAATCCAACTGTTTTTTTTTTTTAAACATCCATTCTTTATCTTATATGTTCAATTACAAAATAAAGATCTTACATCCATTGTATTCAGCCCCTTACACTTTATCAGTTGGGATTCTTCATGCATTGGATTATCTGGCTTGGTTTGTTTAACCCCTATCCGCACGAGGACGTAACTGTCCGTCGTTGTGGGAGGTTTCTTCCCGCACGAGGACGTATAGTTACTGAGTTTTTCCCGGTGCACACTGTCGGCGACAGTGTGCACCGGGAACTGGGAGGTCAGCTGTCGCCGACAGCTGACACTCCCCTCTTGAAGGCCAGCGGTCCTTTGCCGCTGATTTTGGCGATTTAACACCTTAAATTCGGCAATCGGTTGCAATCGCCGAATTTTAGGGGTTTCTAGCATATCGGCAGACCCCGGTCCGAAATCGCGGGGTCTGCTGATAGTTAGTATGGCAAACGGAAGCCAAACAATGGCTTCCGGGTCTGCCATGGACGGATGCCCATCAGGACCAACCTTCGGCTGGTCCTGATAGGCTTCCTGTCAGAGTGACAGGAAGTCACTGTGTCGTTCCCGATGCACACTGTCGGCGACAAGGTGTGCATCGGGAACTTGGAGATCAGCTGTCCCCGACAGCTGACACTCCAGTGTTGCCGATCAGCGGCTCATCGCCGCTGATTTCGGCAATTAAACCGTTACATGCGGGGATCGATTGCGATCTCCGCATGTACAGGGTTTGTACCACATCAGCAGCCTCCATGCAATCGTGGAGGCTGCTGATGCTTGTAATGGCATCCGGAGGCCAGACAATGGCCCCCATGTCTGCCATGTATGTTAGCCTATGAGGATCAGCCTTTGCTGATCCTCGTAGACCAACTGTCAGAGTGACTGTGACGTCACACTGAGTGTTGGAATACGTTACACTACTGAGGTAGTGTAATGTATTCTAGCAGCGATCAGAGCTGCAGGTCAAAAAGATAAAGTGTAAAAAGTAAAAAAAAGTTAATAAAAATGTTTTATAAAAGTGTAAAAATAAAAGGTTTTGTTTTCCTATAATAAGTCATTTATTATAGGGAAAAGATAGGTATAGATCAGCAGCACAGGATAAATTTTTCAAGAGGGTGCACATCTCCTGGGTCACAGTCCGGGTGACCCCTCAGTCAAGACATATTATAGGGAAAAAATGAAAACGTTAAAAAAAGTACACATATTTGGTATCACCGCGTTTGTAACGACCCAAACTATGAAACTATAATGTTCATTTTTCCGCACGGTGAACGCCGCAAACAAACTAAACGGAAAACTGTCCTCATCGCTATTTTTTGGTCACCACCCCTCCCAAGATATAGAATAAAAAGTGATCAAAAAGTCGCATTTACCCCAAAATGGTACAAATAAAAACTACAACCCGTCCCGCAAAAAACAAGACCTCCCACAGCTTTTTTGATTTTATAGAAACGTAATTTTATTGTGCAAACGCTGCAAAACTTTAAAAAAACTATACACATATGGTATCGCCGTAATCGTACCGACCGGCAGAATAAATTAAAACGTAATTTATTGCGCACTGTGAACGCTGTAATAAATAAAGAATTTAAAGTGCCAAAATCGCTGTTTTTTGGTCACCTTAGCTCTAAAAAAGATCCTGAGGGGCCAAAATGCTCACTATACCCCTAGAAAAATTCCTTGAGGTTTGTAGATTCCAAAATAGGGTCACTTTTGGGGGGTTTCTACTGTTTTGGTCCCTCCGGGGCGTTGCAAACCCAACATGGCACTGAAAACCAATCCAGCAAAATCTGCGCTCCAAAATCCAAAAGGCGCTCCTTCCCTTCTGAGCCCTGCTGTGGGTCCAAACATCAGTTTACGACCACATATGGGGTATTGCCGTGATCGGGAGAAAAAATTCTATGTTTCCACAGGAAAATAGGTGACTTTCATCTTCACAGACTAATTCCACTAAATTCTGCAAAAAACTGTGGGGTCAAAATGCTAACTATACCCCTAGAAAATGCCTTGAGAGGTGTAGTTTCCAAAATGGGGTAACTTTTTGGGGTTTCGACTGTTTAGGTACCACAAGACCTCTTCAAACCTGACATGGTGCCTAAAATATATTCCTAAAAAAAGGAGGCCCCAAAATCCTCTAGGTGCTCCTTTGCTTCTGCGGCCGGTGTTTCAGTCCATTAGGACACTAGGGCCACATGTTGGATATTTTTAAAATCTGCAGAATCTGGGCAATAAATATTGAGTTGCGTTTCCCTGGTAAAACCTTCTGTGTTACAGATTTTTTTTTATTACAAATGAATTTCAGCAAAAAAAAATGAAATGTTAAATACTTTTGTGTCAAAAAAGACAAAAGTATAATAGGTATGATACCTTTATTGGCTAACCATAAAAGTTCTATATGCGGCTTTCAGAGCACAGAGGCCCCTTCTTCAGGCAGTTTACAAATGAATGACTTAGAAAAAAGCACAACATTTAGATGTTACACAAAGACAATTAGTACATGAAATTTGTAAATTTCCTCTACTTTGCCTTAATTCCTGTGAAACGCCTAAAGGGTTAAAATACTTTCTGAATGTGGTTTTGAATACCTTGAGGGGTGCAGTTTTCAAAATGGGGTGATTTATGGGGACTTTCCAATATATAAGGCCTTCAAAGCCACTTCAGAACTGAACTGGTCCCTGAAAAAATGGCCTATTGACATTTTCTTGAAAATATGAGAAATTGCTGCTAAAGTTCTAAGCCTCGTAACATCCTAGAAAAATAAAAGTACGTGAAAAAAAATGATGCAAACATAAAGTAGACATATAGGGGATGTTAACTAGTAACTATTTTGTGTGGTATTACTATCTGTTTTACAAGCAAATACATTTAAATTTAGAAAAATGCACATTTTTGAAAATTTTTGCTAAAATGTGAAGTTTTTCACAAATAAATATTGAATTTATCGACCACATTTTTTCACTAACATAAAGTACAATATGTCACGAGAAAACAATCTCAGAATCGCTTGGTTAGGTAAAAGCATTCCGGAGTTATTACCACATAAAGTGACACATATCAGATTTGAAAAAATCATCTGTGTCCACAAGGCCAAAACAGGCTGTGTCCTAAAGGGGTTAAATAAGATTACATTTATAATAATCATACTGTATTACTATCTCACACGATCAGGCACCGCGATGGGGGAAAAGTTCACCCCTAGTTATAAACTATTTGAATTGCTAATACATTTTCTTGAAGAATTAGCTGTAGTGCAGAGCTCTTTTCAAATATATATTTGGAGTTGGACCCTACTATTGCACCCGTTAGATCAGGAAACGGAGAGCCGTTAATTTAGTTACTGCTATCTACAAATATATATCAGCCTTGAAAAGAAACACAATTTTTATTTCATCGAAACTCTAAGGTGAATTAAATAAGACTGGCATTTCAAATGCCAGTCCTAATATAAAGAAAAAAGGAGTAAGATGTGACACATTTATTAAGGAGGTGAACACCTCTAAATAAATCTGTTACGTCTCTCTACTGACCGTACACCATACCTGTGGTGCAATGACCGTGGCCGTGCGCCATCCATTACCCCTTCTCATCAGACATTTTGTACAATAAATTATTAATAAACTCACTTCGCTGTTTCTCTTCTACCCTGCCGGTCCCTTGAGGCTCCCTTAGCGTGCTGCGGCTCATATAGGTTCTGATGCAAAGAAGCTTCGCAGCACTTAACATCATCAAATTTGTATCATAACCATGATCGGCCTTGGGGACATGGTCAAAACACTTCATGGGTTGTAGTCCCAGAATGTTTTTATATTATAAGTAGATTTATAAATCAACATTTTCTGCAACGCAGTACAGTATGTTACAGGGTACAGTTACATACAATAACAATCAGGTACAATGTTACAATATAAACATAATGGGAGAAGGCCCAACCTGCAAGCCTACAATCTACACGGGAACAGGGGCAATGCATTAGGGAGAAGAATATTTGTTCCACTACAGAATCAGCCAATATCAGCAAATAAGATTAAAATAATATGTATATATTACTGCAGACTCAGTGTCGTGAACCAGCTGCAGATCGTGGGGTTCACTGTGATCAGAAGTGCCATGGGTGGCGCTATAGTAAGGCCAGAAGATAGCTGCGAACAGAAAATAGGGGATTTAGTGCTATCGTTTATTAAGTAGGTGTTGTGGTGAGTTTACTTGAAAAGATAGGTGTTTAGAGCCCACTAAAACTTTGTATGCATGTATTAATATTCTTATAGAATGGGGAGAGCATCCAAAGAAGAGGAGCAGCATGGAGAAATCTTGGACACATGAGTTTCCAAGGCTTTCATTTATATGTATTGGATTGTTTTATAGACTTGAGGACAACCATAATGTTTTATGAGATCTTCATACACATTAAAATGAAGTAGGTTCCCATCTTACAGTAAAACAACTTCCACTCTTCTGGGGGCTTTCTACAAGACTTTGGAGTGTGTTTGTGAGAATTTTTGCCCATTCATCCAGAAGAGCATTTATGCATTCTGACACTGATGTTGGACTATAGGGACTGGCTTGTAATCTCCATTCGAATTAATCCCAAAGGTTGTTGGATGGGGTTGGGATCAGGGCTCTGTGTGGTCAATCAAGTTCTTCCACACCAAACCCTCCCAAGCATTTCTTTATGGACCTTGTGCACTGGGGCACATTCTTGCTGGAATAGAAAAGGGCCGACAAAGCTACAATTGTTCCCACAAAGCTACAATTGCCCAAAATGTCTTGTATGCTGAAAAATTAAGCTGGAACTAAGGGCCATCCACTGACAAAAAAACCTACATTATCCCTACTCCACCAAACTTTACAGTTGGCACAATGCAGTCAGGCAGGTAACATTCCCTGGCATTCACCAAACCCAGACTTGTCCATCAGACCACCATATAGAGAAGCTTCACTCCACAGAACACGTCTGATAGAGAAGCGTCACTCCACAGAACACGTCTGATAGAGAAGCGTCACTCCACAGAACACGTTTCGACTGCTCCAGAGTGGGCGTGCTTTACACCACTCCATCCGACGCTTGGCATTGTACTTGATGATGTAACTCTTGTATTCAGTTGCTCGGCCCCACATGCCATGGAGCTACCAGCGCACAGTTTTGTGCTGATGTCAGTGCTAGAGGAGGTTGTGAACTCTGCAGTTAATGTGTCTGCAAAACGTCAGTGACTTTTATGCACTAGATGCCTCAAAACTCAGCGACCCCACTCTAACTTCGTGGCTGTGGTTCCTAAACGCTTCCACGTTACAATAATACTACTGAAAGTTAATGGTGGAATATTCAGGAACTGACTTGTTACAACAGTGACGTCCTTTTACATGACCACGCTGAAATCCAGAGATCTCTTTACAATAACCTGTTCTATCACAAATGCTTGTATAGGCGACTGCATGGCGAGTGCTGGATTTTATACACCCGTGGCAATGGGACGGTTCCAAACACCTAATGTCAGCAGTGGGTAAATAGCCATAAACGATAAACCCGTCTGTAATTCTTTATGACATTCTATAAAATGCATAACAAGAAGCCTCCTCCCATTTCCATTCTCGATGTCACGAATGTGTTCACTAAATGTTTTTCCAACATACGTATATCTTATTACAAGGACAGAAAGTTAACTACACAACCACAGCAGTTCATAAAACTGCGTACAGAGAAATTTTTGTGTCAGTAGAACTGCAGAGAAAATTTGATGGAGAGAAACCATTCCTAACAAAGAAGGGTTGTTTACCCCTTATTAAGCACCTAGCTCTTAACTCCTTAACGCCGAAGGACGGATATATCCATCCTGTGCAGCTGCTAGTTCGCGCAGGAGGACGGATATATCCGTCCTGTGATGGCGCGGGCACTGACACTGTACCCACGCGATCAGCGACAGGATCACGGCTGTTATACACAGCCTGCCTCCTGCTGCAACTGCCGGAATCGAAGCGCGCTCCGATTCAGGCAGTTTAACCCATTAAATGCCGCTGTCAATAGTGACAGCGACATCTAATGTGTTTGACAGAGGGAGGGAGCTCCCTCTGTCACCCCATCGGCGCCCCCGCAAAGAAATCGCGGGTCGCCGTCGGGTTTCCATGGCAGCCGAGGGGCCTAACAAAGACCCCCAGGTCTGTCTTCAGCAAATGCCTGTTAGGCGATGCCGGAGGCATGACCTAATAGATTGCCTGTCAGTCTTATACTAAGTATACCAATGTATTATACATGCGATCGGCAGATCGCATAGTGAAGTCCCATGGTGGGACTAAAAAATAAATAAATGTAAATCAGTTAAATAAAGTTTGTGAAAAAAAAATTAAAAATTACAGTCAAAATCAAATAAAACTATTTGTGGTTTTATTTAGTAAAAGTGTCAAAACAAATAACACATGCACATATATGGTATCCCCGCGATCGTAACAACTTGAACAATAAAATGAACACATTAATTAAACCGTCGGATGAACGGCGTCCAAAAAAAACGCAAAAAACAACGGCAAAATTCTCTCTTTCCTCCCATTCCCCCCATAAAAAATGTAATAAAAGTTAATCTATATGTTTTATGTACCCCAAAATAGTACTAATGAAAACCACACATTGGCCCGCAAAAATCAAGCCCATGGACGGCCACATTGACGGAAAAAAATTACGTCTCTTGGAATGCGGCGATGCAAAAACAAGTAATTTTTTTCTAAAGGGTTTTTATTGTGCAAACGTAGGAAAACATATAAAACCTTTCCATATTTGGTATCCCCGTAATCGTGCCGACCCATAGAATAAAGTTAACATGTTATTTACGCCGCATAGTAAACGGCGTAAATTTATAACGTGAAAATGAATGCTGGAATAGCTGCTTATTTTCAATTCTCTCCTAAAATAAAGTTAATAAAAGTTAATAAATATATTATAAGCATCTAAAAATGGTGTAATTACAAAATACAACTCGTCCCGCAAAAAACAAGCCCAAATACGGCTATGTCGACGGAATAAAAAAAAAGTTACGACTCTTGGAATGCGACCATGAAAAAGCAAAAAAATAATCCTTGGTCATTAATGTGCAAAATGGCCCGGTCATTAAGGGGTTAAAAACGGCTGCTCACATGACATACAATGCACATGACACACACTTGGTAGCGTTGCCACAGAGCCCATGCTTAAATGGGGATAAACAACATAAAATAATAGAAAACAAACATATAACAAAACCCTTTTTTCCCCTTTAAGTAATAAACCTTTCAAACCCAGAATACAGCAAACAACAACGCACAAGGACAAACAACCAAACCTTCATTTCCTACATCGTTGTGTTAAATTATGCATCAACCAATGACACTTTACTACACACTCGTAAACCTCGCTCAGTTAAAACCTTGTTTGCATTCCCGTTTTAATCATCTTAGGCTGCGTTCACATCTAGTTGTGACCCCGTTCATGGGTTCCGTCTGAGCTTTCCGTCAGGGGAACCCATGAGCGGAATCCAAACCATAGGTTTCCGTTTGCATCACCGTTGATTTCAATGGTGACGGATCCGGTGCAAATGGTTTTTGTTTGTCACCGTTGTTTAAGGGTTTCGTCGTTTTGACGAAATCAATACCGCAGTCGACCTCACTATTCAGTCCGTCAAAACGACGGAACCCTTAAACAACGGTGACAAACGCAAAACATTTTCACTGGATCCATCACCATTGAAATTAATAGTGATGCAAATGGAAACGTTTGTTTCAGTTTGGATTCCGTTCATGGGTTCCCCTGATGGAAATGTCCGAAAGAACCCATGAACGGAGCCCCAACGCAGATGTGAACGGAGACTTAGTTTTATAAAATATTTTTTTACTTCTTTTTTTCTTTTTTAGATAAGATCTGATACAGTCTCTGTTTTCCTTTGACTATGATTGTATAACTGGTTAATTATTCTATGATATTTCCATCATCTAACTTACCGGATAAAAGATTTGCATAGCAATCAAACCTATTCTAAGAATTTACATGGGAGATGGATAAAACATAGAAGCCCAGATAACCTGATCCTCACACAAAGCTTCCAGGAGCGTGGAGAAAGATACCAAATATCCATCTCAGAGGAAAAAAAGATCTTCATCAATATAATGAATTTTCAACTTGAATATATTTTTGCAGCGGTGCTGTATACCGAGTGCTTTGCGGGGATCATGTTAAATATGGTTATTCTGGCTGCTATCTTTCTGAAATGGAAAACCCTGAGATCTCTTCAGACTTATTATAAGATCCTGATCTGCTTATTAATGTCCAGAAGTTTGTATCTTCTCAGCAGCTTCTTCATCTACATTATTTTGATTTTATACCCATGGGATCTTCTAGACGTGGTCAATAGGGTAATACTAAGGATGGATACAATATTCCTTCACTACACTAATCTCTGGTTTGCCACCGTCCTCTGTGTTTTTTACTGCGTGAAGATTACAAGCTACAACTGGAAGTTTTTGATGTTTTTGAAGGTGAAGATGTCCACAGGAGTCTCATGGTTCCTCCTGACTTCTCTGCTCATTTCGCTTTCTTCTACCCTGCTATGTGGTTTTAACATTTATGACTTGGAGATAAAAAATGTAACCAATGGTGCAACTGAAAATACGACGGTATACAATGACAAATTTGTTATAAACGTTGAAGAACAGTTCCTGATGTTCCTACTAGGATCCGGTCCACCATTCCTAATATTCTGTGTCACAACCTGCCTGTTACTTCATTCTCTTTGGATGCACACAAGACGGATGAGGAGCTCGGGGTCGGGTTTTCGATGTCCTAACTTAGAGTCTCACTTCAGTGCTGTGAAGTGTATGAGTTTCTTCTTAGTGTTACAGATCATATACTTTATAATGATAAATGTCATCTTATCCGGCAGTCCGTATCATTATAAAGTTTGGAGATTGGTCAGTTCAATTATAACGTGTTCTCCCTCGTTATTCCATTCACTCTACATGATCTCATCCAACAGTGACCTAAAGAAGACATGTATCTCGATGTTCCATGGTTTTACAAGAAGTGACCATTACTAGAATTGTTTGTTACCACAGTAGATTTGCTGTTTTTATTTATTTTATTGTTCCATGGCTGAGGTTGATTAAGGACGCAGGAAGTGTCTGAAACGCGTAAGCTCTCCATACCTACGATACCTCTCCCTATACTCCAGGACTTCATTTTCCTATTTTTGATCCTGTTTTAACTCGACTCAATTAAACTTGGAACCAGGTTCCATTTTATCTTCAAATCACGCTGGATCCAACCCTCTCTTTGTTTGCTAAACCTTTGCAGCCTTTTTTTATTAAATGTATGTGTAATGTGATTAAAAACTTTTTTTAAATTGACATTTATTTAAAAAAAATGATTTGCGGTAAGGTGCTATGTGTAACTTAGGGTCACAAAAGAGTATGGAGCTGAGAGATGTGCGGATTAGGCTGGATGCAAATTCCAACACAGAGCTTCTCACATCTGCATCCGTTCAGTTCAGAGTCCGCTCAGGTCACACACCCCTACTACGTCTTCCTTTTAACGTCCAAAATTCTTTTGCTGATTAACTATAAAATATATCTGTATAGGGAAGCTCTGTTTTTTATACAGGATAAATTCTACAGTTCTGCCTACATACAGCCACCCCTAGGGGGAGCTTAATGCATATGGATTCATACAGCTATTAGAATGAATGAGAGCTGTATATATCTGTATGCAGTGAGCTCCCCTTATTGCCCACTGCAGTTAGTTTTACGGCATGCACGAGAAGCAGTTCAATACCTAGCTCATCTGCTCAATAAAACTTGCTTGCCCTGTCTGTATGGTAGGTACAACACCATCTTCTTCAATTAATATAATATGAATCCAGCTATGAATATGTTTTCTTGCAAAATGTTCCCTGTCCATAAACATCTTTAAGGTCATACACTTTACATTATTTTCTATACTATACACAGTATAATCAAATGACTGTCTGAGCTTGGAGGTTTAAGTGGCTTGTGATATATGTGGAGTTCTAAAACCGGAGTTAAGAAGTGGAGTTAAAGCCCCAGTAAGTACTCTTCTTTTCTTTTACTTTGACAATTGTTCACTGTTTTGTTGTAACTTGGATAATGGATAGCAAGATTGGAGGTTTTCTTCAGTGCACAGTTTGCCATATGTATGCATGACTGGAGCCGGAGTTCCAGGGTGAATATCTCTGTGGCAGATGTGAGCATGTTGGTCACCTGGAAGCTCGCATTAGAGATCTAGAGGAGCAAAATGCAACACTGAGGAAGATAGACAATCTTGAGCGAAGCATGCTGCTCACGGAGCACGCAGTTAGTGGGTTAGAACTGGAGGGTGAAGACATGGGTGAGAAGGATCAGGCAAGTAGCTGTGTTAATGTAGTTAGGGGCAGTAGAAAGGGGTCCAAGAAAAGGAAGGCCAATCCTGTTTCTGATATTCCAAGCAAAATTGCCAAGTTGGGCGATGATGCGAGGGTGTCTTTCTCAGAAATGGCAGCCCTAGTGGATACTGATCTCCATAACAGCCGGGAGAACAGCCCAGCTAGTAGTCGGTGGGATGGTAATGCAGGTAAGGCAAGACAATTGATAGTTGTAGGGGATTCTCTAATCAGGAAGACGGATAGAATAATTTGTCGCCAAGACCGCCTCAACCGAATGGTTTGCTGTCTCCCTGGTGCCAGGGTTTGGCATGTGGTGGAACGGGTGGACAAATTGCTGGGAGGGGCTGGTCATGATCCAGCTGTCGTGGTCCATGTGGGTACCAACGACAGAATAAATGGTAGGTGGAGGAGCCTTAAGAATAATTTTAAAGAACTAGACTACAAGCTGAAGGGAAGGACCTCCAAAGTAGTATTCTCAGGAATACTGCTTGTGCCATGCGCATCACAGGAAAGACAGCGGGAGCTCAGGGAGTTAAATGCATGGCTTAAGTCTTGGTGTAGAGGAGAAGGCTTTGGGTTCCTAGAGCACTGGGCTGACTTTTCATTGGGGTACAAACTGTATTCTGCAGATGATTTGCACCTAAATGGAAGTGGGTCCGCTGGGGGAGAGAATTCTAGCTGGGGTGGTGGAGTATTTAAACTAGGGCTGAGGAGGGAGGCCAATGTAGAAAATAAAGGGGTAGTTAGGTTAGAGAGGGGTCAGACTACATTGGTTGGGGGAGAAACAGACTGTGGGGAGAGGACTAGGCAACAAGATAAGGAGATCCTTTTGTTACAAAACAGCAGTGAAAATAAAAATGCCCAAATAATGTCAAATAATCAAATTTCTGATACTGAAAGTGAAACATTTAAAGGCAAGTTAAAGTGTATGCTCACAAATGGCAGAAGTCTAGCAAGCAAAATGGGGGAGCTGGAGGCCTTGATACTGGAAGAAAATATGGATATAGTTGGTGTTGCTGAAAAATGGCCGGGCTCTTCACATGACTGGGCTGTAAATCTACAGGGTTTTACACAGTTTCGGAAAGACAGGGCGAATAGAAAAGGTAGTGGTGTATGTCTGTATGTGAGAAGTGATATGAAGGCGGTGGTGTATGTATGTATGTATGTGAGAAGTGATATGAAGGTTGTGCATGTCTGTATGTGAGAAGTGATATGAAGGTGGTGGTGTATGCCTGTATGTGAGAAGTGATATGAAGGTTGTGCATGTCTGTATGTGAGAAGTGATATGAAGGTGGTGGTGTATGTCTGTATGTGAGAAGTGATATGAAGGCCGTGGTGTATGTCTGTATGTGAGAAGTGATATGAAGGCGGTGGTGTATGTCTGTATGTGAGAAGTGATATGAAGGTGGTGATGTATGTATGTATGTATGTATGTATGTATGTGAGAAGTGATATGAAGGTGAGTGTGAATGAGACAATAGTGGGTGAAGATTGTAAGGAGGTTGAAACCTTGTGGGTGAAATTACAAAGGGAGGTAAACACTGAAAAAATTAGTTTTGGTGTAATCTATAGACCCCCCAATATAACTGAGGAGATGGAAGGTCAGCTATATAAACAGATGGAGCGGGCTGCACAGGTGGGTACTGTAGTGATAATGGGAGATTTTAATTACCGGGATATTAATTGGCATCATGGTTCGGGCTTCAACTGCAAAGGGGAAACATTTCCTCAACCTGTTTCAGGAAAATTTTATGGGCCAGTTTGTGGAAGACCTGACTAGAGGTGACGCTTTGTTGGATCTGGTAATTTCTAATAATGCAGAGCTTGTTGGGAACGTCAATGTTCGTGAAAACCTCGGTAACCGTGATCAAAATATAGTTACATTTTACATATACTGTAAAAAAACAAACACAGGCTGGGAGGGCAAAAACACTTAATTTTAAGAAAGCCGATATCCCCAGGATGAGGGCTGCAATTCAGGATATAGACTGGGAAGAATGAATGTCAAATAATGGGACAAATGATAAATGGAAGATTTTCAAATCTACTTTGGGTAATTATAGTGCAAAATGTATTCCTATAGGTAACAAGTATAAACGACTAAAATGAAACCCCACATGGTTACACCTTCTGTAAAAAGGGCAATACATGACAAAAAAGGGTATTTGAAAAATACAAATCTGAGGGTACAGCTGTAGCCTTTGTGAAATATAAAGAGCTTAAAGAGGCTCTGTCACCAGATTTTGCAACCCCTATCTGCTATTGCAGCAGATAGGCGCTGCAATGTAGATTACAGTAACGTTTTTATTTTTAAAAAACGAGCATTTTTGGCCAAGTTATGACCATTTTTGTAGTTATGCAAATGAGGCTTGCACAAGTCCAAGTGGGTGTGTTTAAAAGTAAAAGTCCAAGTGGGCGTGTATTATGTGCGTACATCGGGGCGTTTTTAATACTTTTACTAGCTGGGCGCTCTGATGAGAAGTAACATCCTCTTCTCTTCAGAACGCCCAGCTTGTGACAGTGCAGATCTGTGACGTCACTCACAGGTCCTGCATCGTGACGGCCACATCGGCACCAGAGGCTACAGTTGATTCTGCAGCAGCATCAGCGTTTGCAGGTAAGTCGATCTTACCTGCAAACGCTGATGCTGCTGCAGAATCAACTGTAGCCTCTGGTGCCGATGTGGCCGTCACGATGCAGGACCTGTGAGTGACGTCACAGATCTGCACTGTCAGAAGCTGGGCGTTCTGAAGAGAAGAGGATGTTACTTCTCTTCAAAGCGCCCAGCTAGTAAAAGTATTAAAAACGCCCCGATGTACGCACCTAATACACGCCCACTTGGACTTTTACTTTTAAACACACCCACTTGGACTTTTGCAAGCCTCATTTGCATAACTACAAAAATGGTCATAACTTGGCCAAAAATGCTCGTTTTTTAAAAATAAAAACGTTACTGTAATCTACATTGCAGCGCCTATCTGCTGCAATAGCAGATAGGGGTTGCAAAATCTGGTGACAGAGCCTCTTTAATAAAATCTGTAAAAAGGTAATAAAATCGGCAAAAAAGCAAAATGAAAGGCAGGTGGCCAAGGATAGTAAAACAAATCCCAATTTTTTTTTCAAGTATATAAATGCAAAAAAGCCAAGGTCTGAACATGTAAGACCCCTATATAGTGGTAATGGGGAGCTGGTAACAGGGGCTCAAGAGAAGGCAGAGTTACTAAATGGGTTCCTCAGCTCTGTATATACAACAGAAGAAAGAGCAGCTGATGTAGCCGGTGCCAGTGCTGTTAATATATCAGTTGATATACTGAATTGGATGAATGTAGATATGGTGCAAGCTAAATGAAATAAAAATAAATGTACACAAGGCCCCGGGACCAGATGGGTTACACCCTAAAGTTCTTAAAGAGCTTAGTTCAGTTATTTCTGTCCCCCTCCTTATAATATTTAGAGATTCTCTAGTGACTAGTATAGTGCCAAGGGACTGGTGCAGGGCAAATGTGGTGCCTATTTTCAAAAAGGGCTCTCGGTCTTCCCCGAGTAATTATAGACCAGTAAGCTTAACATCCATTGTGGGGAAAATGTTTGAGGGGCTATTGAGGGACTATATACAGGATTATGTGACAAAAAACAGTATTATAAGTGACAGCCAGCACGGTTTTACTAAGGACAGAAGTTGGCAAACCAACCTGATTTGTTTCTATGAAGAGGTGAACAGAAGCCTAGACAGAGGGGCCGCTGTGGATATAGTGTTTATATGAGAGGTGAGCAGAAGCCTAGACAGAGGGGCCGCTGTGGATATAGTGTTTATATGAGAGGTGAGCAGAAGCCTAGACAGAGGGGTCGCTGTGGATATAGTGTTTATATGAGAGGTGAGGAGAAGCCTAGACAGAGAGGCCGCTGTGGATATAGTGTTTTTGGACTTTGCAAAGGCATTTGACACTGTCCCTCATAGACGTCTAATGGGTAAATTAAGGACTATAGGTTTAGAAAATATAGTTTGTAATTGGATTGAGAATTGGCTCAAGGACCGTATCCAGAGAGTTGCGGTCAATGATTCCTACTCTAAATGGTCCCCGGTTATAAGTGGTGACCCCAGGGTTCAGTGCTGGGACCACTATTATTCAACTTATTTATTAATGATATAGAGGATGTAATTAATAGCACTATTTCTATTTTTGCAGATGACACCAAGCTATGTAATATAGTTCAGTCTATGGAAGATGTTCGTGAATTGCGAGCTGATTTGGGCATCCACTTGGCAAATTAAGTTTAATGTAGATAAATGTAAACTTATGCAACTGGGTACCAACAACCTGCATGCATCATATGTCCTAGGGGGAGCTACACTGGGGGAGTCACTTGTAGAGAAGGATCTGGGTGTAATAATCTGCAGACATCATATGTCCTAGGGGGAGCTACACTGGGGGAGTCACTTGTTGAGAAGGATCTGGGTGTAATAATCTGCAGCATCATATGTCCTAGGGGGCGCTACACTGGGGGAGTCACTTGTAGAGAAGGATCTGGGTGTAATAATCTGCAGACATCATATGTCCTAGGGGGAGCTACACTGGGGGAGTCACTTGTTGAGAAGGATCTGGGTGTAATAATCTGCAGACATCATATGTCCTAGGGGGCGCTACACTGGGGGAGTCACTTGTTGAGAAGGATCTGGGTGAACTTGTAAATCAAAAACTAAATAACAGCATGCAATGTCAATCAGCTGCTTCAAGGGCCAGCAAGATATTGTCGTGTATTATAGAGGCATGGACTCGCAGGACAGGGATGTAATATTACCACTTTACAAAGCATTAGTGAGGCCTCATCTAGAATATGCAGTCCAGTTCTGGGCTCCAGTTCATAGAGAGGAGAAAAAATACAAAGAAGAGCAACAAAGCTAATAAGGGGCATGGAGGATTTAAGTTATGAGGAAAGATTAAAAGAACTAAACCTATTTAGCCTTGAAAAAAGACAACCAAGGGGGGACATGAATAACTTATATAAATATATTAATGGCACATACAAAAAATATGGTGAAATCCTGTTCCTTGTAAACCCCCCTCAAAAAACAAGGGGGCGCTCCCTCCGTCTGGAAAAAGAAAGGTTCAACCTGCAGAGGGGACAAGTCTTCTTTACTGTGAGAACGGTGAATTTATGGAATAGTCACCGCAGGAGCTGGTCACAAATGTTGAGACCAGGGATAATTAACGAGAAGCAGACCAATCAGGTCGCTCTCTCCCTAAATGAGCCCCAGTAACTCCTCTCAGTGTGGTAATCTGACCTACACTGATAATTCAGCCATGCAGCACTTGCCTCAGCAGTTGCCCCGTCTACTGATCAATGCCTGGGAGATGACGAGCATGCAGGAATAGACCTGCTGCTTGTAACAGATTGTATCTTATTAGGTTAGCTCTGTGAACATGCCTCCTACAAGTGAGATAGAAAAGCAATAAAAAGCCCCCCTCTCCCTTCAAAGACTGTCCTGAAAGTCCTGTTGCGAAAGTCACCCAGAGTCCGAAGATGGTCAAGAAATGAAGATCGACCAAAACAGGTGACAGACTTTTACCCTTGCCGGGAACGTGCGAGTAATGGCGTTGACTCTCCCTCATCCCAAGGAGCCTCCTAAACAAGAAAAGGCATCCCGGCCCCTTTAATCAGCTTATTGGTGAAGAGTACCGGGAATGGGACCTACAGCAATCTGATATTGATGGACTATTCGTAGGATAGTCCATCAACATTGGCCTATCCCTTTACCATTTTTATTTTTGTCCATAAGTAGCTATGATTGCGTGACTGCATTTATATAGCTATGGAATATATTTTGTGGGGGCACCGACTAGCTGACAGAGGGTTCCCCATTCCTGTAAAATTGTTAATATGCTGTGAACACTATGGACCACGGTATTTATGTGATTGAAATTATTTTTTTCTGTTCTTGGCAGTTACCATTACAGCACGGCTGTACACCGCAGCCTGGGTTTCTTTGTCATTGTTCGAGCACTATTGAGTTCTATTGCTTCTAAGGGACTGTAGTTAGGATGTGAAACTATGTCATTTTGCGGGAATACATTAACAATATTGTGTATTTCCAAATTACAGAAAATCTAAGAAGTTACGGAAAGTTTCATTGCCCCGGGTGCCAAGTTATGAACATTAGCCATGGCGCGAATATCAACTAAGCCTTAGACAGTGATCTTATTCATAAAGTTTTTGTTTCACCCATTTCACCAAAAAGTCATAATTTCTTTTCATTTCCTTGTATTCCTCCTCCATGAAACAAATGATTTAGTTTTACCATTTTCGTTCCAATCATTTTAGTTACTTTTTTTTTTCCCAGACAAGATCTGATACAAATTTTCTTCTTTTGCCAAGCTGCTTATTTGTTCTATGATGGTGCCACCAGGCATCTAACCGGATAAAAGATTTGCATGGAAATCAGACATATTCTAAGAATTTACATGAGAGATGGACACAGCATCACTATAAAGAAACCAAGATAATCTGATCCTCACACAAAGCTTCCAGGAGCGTGGAGAAATAAGACTTCATCCCAAATATCCATCTCAGAGGAAAAAAAGATCTTCGTCAATATAATGAATTTTCAACTTGAATATATTTTTGCAGCGGTGCTGTATACCGAGTGCTTTGCGGGGATCATGGTAAATATGGTTATTCTGGCTGCTATCTTTCTGAAATGGAAAACCCTGAGATCTCTTCAGACTTATTATAAGATCCTGATCTGTTTATTAATATCCAGAAGTTTATATCTTCTCAGCAGCTTCTTCATCTACATTATTTTAGTTTTATAGCTGAATGATGAAGATGTATCCAGCACTCAATATAAAAGTTAAATAGTTTATTAGGTCATGTTAAAACTAAGAGGTTAAAACAAAAGTCCCGGGACCACGCTTACAGGTTTCAGACCCAATAAGGTCCTTAATCATAGCTATGATTAAAGGGAATGTGTCGCTAGAATTATTATTATTTTTTTTTTAGTTAAACAGTTAGTGTATAAGTGATTAAACATTGTTCTAATTTTTTTAAATTTTTTCACGAGTCAGGAAATATTATAAATTAGATTCTAATTTATAACATTTCCCAGTGCTGGCCACTAGATGGAGCAATTCCCAAAATTGCAGCATTGGTATGTGGTAAAACAACCACATTTCTTTATGCTGCAAAATTTGAGAATACACACTCGCTCTAGTGAGCTCACAGAATCCCCCCTCCCTTATCCTGGCTAGTGCCGGGAGAAACGAGGGGATTGAACGGTCAAACCTCCTACACTGTGTGTCGCCATTTTTTGAGCTAACACACAGTCTAGTAGGCTTACAAACAGTAGTAAACACACAGTAAAACACGTACATACACAGACCTAACTTACCTGCTCCTGCCGCCGCCGCTCCCTCCGGTCCGTCCGCTCCGTCTGCTACCTCCGCTCCAAGTGCACAAGTCCTTAAGCCGCGACCAGAAGTAGTAATCTTACAGTCTGGCCGCGATTTCCGGTCCACAAGAAAATGTCGCCGGACGTCGCTCGGCTGAAGACCTTCAATTTGGACTGTGTGGGAGCGCCGCATGCGCCGTTCCCACACAGACGGCGTACAGCATAGTGGATGGAACGGGCCCCGTTCGCATTCACTATGGGGATGTATGTGCCGTATTCCATGTCTGTATGTGTCGTTAATCGACACATACAGAGATGGCAAAAAAAATGGCAGCCCCTATAGACAAGAAAAAGTGTAAAAATAAAAAAAAGTAAAACACAAACACACAAATAAATAAAACATTTTTTAATAAAACACTAAAAGCAAATTGATAAAAAAAAATGTTTTTCGCGACACTCGTCCTTTAAGGTAACATGACCTAATAAACCATTTAACTTTTATATCAAGTGCTGGATACATCTTCATCATTCACCTCTATTACCTTGTTTACCTGCTGTCGACACAGGACCCTATTGGGAGTATCTACAAGCACCTGCAGCAATTGGATCAATCGACATCTTTTTTACAAACTAACGCATTGGAAACGCAGTGGAAATGGGGTGAGCAAAATTTTTGTAATGCCTTCATTTTTTCTGCATTTTTGTTTTATACCCATGGGTTCTTTTAGACATGGTCATTGGGGTAATATTATGGGTGGAGACAATATTCCTTCACTACACTAATCTCTTGTTTTCCAAAGTCCTCTGTGTCTTTTACTGTGTGAAGATTATAAACTACAACTGTAAATGTTTTATTTTCTTGAAGACGAAGATGTCCACAACAGTCATGTGGCTCCTTCTGACTTCTTTGGTTATCTCAATATCTTCTAGCCTTCCATTTGGTTTTTACTTTTATGACTTGCAGCCGCAGAACTTTACAAATGGAAAATACGACTGTATACAATGATGTACTTGTTAAGGATCTGCCAGGCACAGCTTCTGTATCCACGCCCATAGGTAATCAGTCTGCACCTGCTTCTATGTCTGTGAGACTGACTCCATCTTCCACCACTCAGGATGGCAGGCTTAGGAGTGGGAGAGCCTATCACAGCCTGGCCAGACGGAGCTAGCTCCCGCCCTCTGTCTATTTATACCTGCCTTTCCTGTTCCTCCTTGCTTGTGATTCTTCTCGTTTTGTTTCCTGGCCCTGCTGCTTCTTCTTGAACCATTTGACCCTGCTTCATATTGACCCTGGCTTACTGACTACTCTCCTGCTCTGCGTTTGGTACTTCGTACACTCCTGGTTTGACTCGGCTTGTTCACTACTCTCCTGCTCTGCGTTTGGTACCTCGTACACTCCTGGTTTGACTCGGCTCGTTCACCTCTCTTGTTGCTCACGGTGTTGCCGTCGGCAACTGCCCCTTTTCCCTTGCTTCTGTGTACCCTTGTCTGTTTGTCTGTCGTGCACTTATTGAGCGTAGGGACCGTCACCCAGTTGTACCCCGTCGCCTAGGGCGGGTCGTTGCAAGTAGGCAGGGACTGAGTGTCGGGTAGATTACGGCTCACTTGTCTATTTCCTTACCCCCATCACTACAGTACTTGTTATAAACATTGAAGAACAGTTCCTGATATTCCTCCTAGGATCCTGTCCACCATTCCTAATATTCTGTGTCACAACCTGCCTGTTACTTCATTCTCTTTGGCTACACACGAGACGGATGAGGAGCTCTGGGTCAGGTTTTCGATGTCCTAACTTAGAGTCTCACTTCAGTGCTGTGAAGAGTATGAGCTTCTTCTAAGTGTTTACAGATCATATACTTTATAATAATAAATGTAATCTTATCCGGCAGTCCGTATCATTATAAAGTTTGGAGATTGGTCAGTTCAATTATAGCGTGTTCTCCCTACATTCACTCTACATGATCTCATCTAACAGTGACCTAAAGAAGACATGTATCTCAATGTTCCATGGTTTTACAAGAGGTGACCATTCCTAGAATTGTTGGTTACCAGAGCACATTTGCTTCTTATATGTATTTGATTTCATTGTACTATGTTAATCTCTTATTTATAACAAGAACCAAATTTATTATGCAATTGAATATCCACAATAATTGCTTTTTCCAAAATCTGGCATTTTTGAATTTTGTAAAACTTCTTTACTGTACCTGTTGTAGGAAAATAAAAACAAAACAATCAAAAGCACTTAAAATCTTAATAAAGACTCAATCCCCTGCCACCAGTCCTCTAAAACACTGAAAAGTAATGTCCATTGTGATGTCATGTCACATGACCATGGCAGCCAATCATGGCAAGGAACCGTGACATTGGGTCCACAGGAGGTCCCCTTGTCATCAATCATCCTACCATGATTAGTTAGGTCCCATGCACACGACCGTAAAAATCATCCGTAATTGCGGACTGTAATTACGGTACGCAATTACGGACCAATTATTTTCTATTGACCATGGACAACTTCCCGTATACTTGCGGGAAGGTGTACAGGCCGTTAAAAACGTTCAGAATATTATGGAACATGTCCGTTCTTTAGCTTTTTACGGGCCCGTGCTCCCTTACTTTGTATGGGAGCATGGGCCGAAAATGCGAGTAGCTGTCCATGGCTGCCAGCAACTGGCCGCGCCTGTAATTGCGGGCCGTGATTATGGGCACGGCCGCGTGCATGAGGCCTTATATCAAGTCATGACCTGACGTTCCATACAGAGGTGATGGGAGAAGTAGCAGTCCATGTTAATAGAAGTTGTCTTTTTCAAGACTGTAAGTTAGTTTGGATTTATTAAAGGGTTTTCTGAAATGTACCCTATTAAATTACTGAATTAATGTTGATTAATTTTAATTAAAATCTACAGCTAATCATTATATTTTTAGTTCAATGTTTAGCTGTTTGATGACAGACAAGATGAAGATATTTGGCTTCTGCCTCATAGGGGAATTGTTCCTTCACCTGGATCAGCATTGCAGGATAACAGGTTGAACTATATGGACTTATGTATTTTTGTTGCAACTGTACTGTGTTACTACTCTGTTACTCAATTAAATGATATGACAGGAAATCTGCTTATTAACGTAATATTTCTACAGTATGTTATGTACACGAAGGGCAAAACAAGTTCATATGACGAAGATGGTCCATAAAATTATCCATAATTATCCATAGTATTTTTATAGCTATTGAAACTCCTCTGGAAGTTGAGGACTATGGGCAATGAAACAAATTCTTTAAATAGGATTTTGGGAAGAGAGAATATATGGGCATGTCTAAAATGGATTTCTTGAAATAAATCTACATCGGATCCCTACTTCTGCAGCATGTAATATACTTGGCTACTCTTCTGCGTTGTGTTCATCCTCCCGAAATTGAATGTCATCATTTTAAGTGAGTCCATAGAAAGACATACAGAGGGCTCTACAAAACGTCTGGGCTATCTGTAGTGGACACCACCAAGAAATAAAGTCAGCACTATATATATATATATATATATATATATATATACATTACATAAAACAGCAATGTCAATCATACAATATTACAGCAAAGTATGAAAGAAAAATGTTGCAAAGAACATCTCCCAGGTAGTAGGGAAAAGGGAGATATACACTAGGCATCTACTTTAATAAGTACTGATCGAAAGGACGCATGGGCGAGTAGGTACTGCTGCCAATCTATAAGTAAAGAACACTCTGGGGAAGAGCAACTATAAGCCGGTGGACCACATAGTTAATCTCAGTAGTATAGCAAATTACCCATCAGGGATAAATCAATTAAAAAGAGGGAGAGGAAGCAAGTGGTGGATATTGGGTAAATTTAGCCTAGGACTAAAAAATAATATTAAGTCATACCGACATTGAAAGTCGTTAAATGGAAGAACCATGGAGTAGTGGGGACCTTCAACATTATGGTCACACATTGGAGAAGTAACTCACATATCTATAGGTAGGCAGAATCAGGAAAGTCCATCTCTGGACCAACAGTGGACAGTCAGATGACAAAATCAGGTGATAGCATTTTTCTTGGTCTTTGAAAACTCCAGCCTTGAGTGTTAAAGAGGCTCTGTCACCAGATTTTGCAACCCCTATCTGCTATTGCATGTGATAGGCGCTGCAATGTAGATT